>NW_026600265.1:448565-643961 GCF_029448725.1 Salvelinus fontinalis
CCTGTGTGTGTGTGTGTATATGTGTGTGTGTGTGTGTTTGTGCCTGCGTGTGTGTGTGTGTGTGTATATGTGTGTGTGTGTGTTTGTACCTGCGTGTGTGTGAATGTGTGTGTGTGAGTATATGTATGTGTGTGTGTGTGTATATGTGTGTGTGTTTGTGCCTGCATGTGTGTGTATGCCTTAATAGATCCATCTTTACGTCCCCTTATAGTTCAATAAACAGAGGCTGAACTCCAGTGGCCATAACTACATTAACTACATTAACAATAGAGCAGCCTCTGCATTAAAGTCTACCCTATCCCACCCCCATACAAAACCACAACACCAATCAGGACATTTTAAAGTGGCCATCGGCTGTCTATCGCTACAGATGGACTGGACTGCTGTTGTGTGCTCAGTAGACACAATGATACACGCCTATTTTGAAGAATGTGATGTAGTTTGGGTATTTAACGGACATTGTATATTGTGTTGGTTGAAATGTTTGTGTGGGACGCTATAAGAAGTGTATTCATGATTAGCATACGGGTATAGTGTATACAAGAATTATCAGAATAGTTGTCCACAATGTAGTCACCAATGGTGTATGTATCAACATATAATTGTTGTGATGAACAAAATAGCAAATAGATGTATTCCAGGGAGTGGTCTGCTACATTGTCCTTCAATAATAAAAAACAACTTCATGCGGTGCGCCCCCCCCCCCCCCCCCCCCCCGAAAATATAATTTAAGTTATTTCGCCCTCTTGTGTCTTTAAAACGTTACTCCAGTCGACATCGCGGGCCAAACTGCGCATGAACCGTTCGATTTTCGACGTCCGGGGACAGATTCTCGCTAGACCAATAGGAAGACAGTTTGTTTGCCCTCTGTTGAAGGATTACTTCCGGGCACACCGTCCACCGCTAGCTCGTCGAAATCAAAATGTATGAAGTGGATATTTTCCGCGCTTCAAGATAGTGCAATAATTTATGACGACTTCTGCTGTTTTAACAACAACAAAAAATTGGTCGTGTGCATTTACTACTATCCGGGTTGTTTCGTTAGCTAGCTAGCTAGCTAGCTGGAAAACAAGAGTTGCGATCTTCGTGAAAGGCACTTTCTTACCGCTTGTTAAAGAAGATGTCTGCGGAAGAGGCGGCAGACAACACAACCCCGGCGGACGCGAGTGCGGGAGATGGCGGCGGAGACGAGGAAGAAGAGTGGCTCTACGGAGGTAAAGAGGTGTTACAATGAATAAAACATTAGCTAAGTTGTTCGAGTTATAACTAAGCCACATGCAACTGCAAATCATTAGCACAGGCGCTACCTATTTAGCACAGTAGTTGCTGTAGCTAGCTTGCTAAAGCATAAGCCGTGGTGGTGCTGCATGTGTTGGCCTAGCGTCACTGTAAACGTCAAGCCGGCTCACTAACGCTACAGCATTCAGGAATGCACCAAAGATTTGCACTTTGCTCAGTTTGTAGTTATCTAACTACCGGTATGTGGAAAAATACAATGGACAGAAAGAAGTATTGGATATGAAGGGTTCGTTTACATTGATCTTCTGAAAGAACAAACGTGACTAGCTAGCTATGTAAATTAAATAACTAGGTCACGTGAGATATTGTAATCTATGACTTTTATTGTTGACATATTACAGTTAGTTAATGAATGTTCGTTTCCCTTCTAGATGATGATGAGAGAGCTGATGAAGAAGAGGCCAAACTAACCGCTGCTGTCAGGTGACTTTCCTCGCCCTCCACCCGTTTGTGTCTAAGCTGGTTACTGAGTCGTCTCAACTTTCTCTGTTGTCTACAGGATGTGTCAGAACGTGTTGGTGATATTTACACCCTCAGTCTGAATGTGTTGGTGATATTTACACCCTCAGTCTGAATGTGTTGGTGATATTTACACCCTCAGTCTGTTGGTGATATTTACACCCTCAGTCAGAATGTGTTGGTGATATTTACACCCTCAGTCTGAATGTATTAGTGATATTTACACCCTCAGTCAGAATGTGTTGGTGATATTTACACCCTCGGTCTGAATGTGTTGGTGATATTTACACCCTCAGTCCGAATGTGTTGGTGATATTTACACCCTCAGTCTGAATGTGTTGGTGATATTTACACCCTCAGTCTGAATGTGTTGGTGATATTTACACCCTCAGTCCGAATGTGTTGGTGATATTTACACCCTCAGTCTGTGTTGGTGATATTTACACCCTCAGTCTGAATGTGTTGGTGATATTTACACCCTCAGTCTGAATGTGTTGGTGATATTTACACCCTCAGTCTGTGTTGGTGATATTTACACCCTCAGTCTGTGTTGGTGATATTTACACCCTCAGTCTGAATGTGTTGGTGATCTTTACACCCTCAGTCTGAATGTGTTGGTGATATTTACACCCTCAGTCTGAATGTGTTGGTGATATTTACACCCTCAGTCTGAATGTATTGGTGATATTTACACCCTCAGTCTGAATGTGTTGGTGATATTTACACCCCCAGTCTGAATGTGTTGGTGATATTTACACCCTCAGTCTGAATGTGTTGGTGATATTTACACCCTCAGTCTGTGTTGGTGATATTTACACCCTCAGTCTTAATGTGTTGGTGATATTTACACCCTCAGTCTTAATGTGTTGGTGATATTTACACCCTCAGTCTGAATGTATTGGTGATATTTACACCCTCAGTCTGAATGTATTGGTGATATTTACACCCTCAGTCTGAATGTGTTGGTGATATTTACACCCTCAGTCTGTGTTGGTGATATTTACACCCTCAGTCTGTGTTGGTGATATTTACACCCTCAGTCTGTGTTGGTGATATTTACACCCTCAGTCTGTGTTGGTGATATTTACACCCTCAGTCTGAATGTGTTGGTGATATTTACACCCTCAGTCTGAATGTGTTGGTGATATTTACACCCTCAGTCTGAATGTGTTGGTGATATTTACACCCTCAGTCTGAATGTGTTGGTGATATTTACACCCTCAGTCTGTGTTGGTGATAGTTACACCCTCAGTCTGTGTTGGTGATATTTACACCCTCAGTCTGAATGTATTGGTGATATTTACACCCTCAGTCTGAATGTGTTGGTGATATTTACACCCTCAGTCTGTGTTGGTGATATTTACACCCTCAGTCTGTGTTGGTGATATTTACACCCTCAGTCAGAATGTGTTGGTGATATTTACACCCTCAGTCTTAATGTGTTGGTGATATTTACACCCTCAGTCTGAATGTATTGGTGATATTTACACCCTCAGTCTGAATGTGTTGGTGATATTTACACCCTCAGTCTGAATGTGTTGGTGATATTTACACCCTCAGTCTGAATGTGTTGGTGATATTTACACCCTCAGTCTGTGTTGGTGATATTTACACCCTCAGTCTGTGTTGGTGATATTTACACCCTCAGTCTGAATGTGTTGGTGATATTTACACCCTCATTCTGAATGTATTGGTGATATTTACACCCTCAGTCTGAATGTGTTGGTGATATTTACACCCTCAGTCTGAATGTGTTGGTGATATTTACACCCTCAGTCTGAATGTGTTGGTGATATTTACACCCTCAGTCTGAATGTGTTGGTGATATTTACACCCTCAGTCTGAATGTGTTGGTGATATTTACACCCTCAGTCTGAATGTGTTGGTGATATTTACACTCTCAGTCTGAATGTGTTGGTGATATTTACACCCTCAGTCTGAATGTGTTGGTGATATTTACACCCTCGGTCTGAATGTGTTGGTGATATTTACACCCTCAGTCAGAATGTGTTGGTGATATTTACACCCTCAGTCTGAATGTGTTGGTGATATTTACACCCTCAGTCTGAATGTGTTGGTGATATTTACACCCTCAGTCTGAATGTGTTGGTGATATTTACACCCTCGGTCTGAATGTGTTGGTGATATTTACACCCCCGGTCTGAATGTGTTGGTGATATTTACACCCTCAGTCTGAATGTGTTGGTGATATTTACACCCTCAGTCTGTTGGTGATATTTACACCCTCAGTCTGAATGTGTTGGTGATATTTACACCCTCAGTCTGTGTTGGTGATATTTACACCCTCAGTCTGAATGTGTTGGTGATATTTACACCCTCAGTCTGAATGTGTTGGTGATATTTACACCCTCAGTCTGAATGTGTTGGTGATATTTACACCCTCAGTCTGAATGTGTTGGTGATATTTACACCCTCAGTCTGAATGTATTGGTGATATTTACACCCTCAGTCTGAATGTATTGGTGATATTTACACCCTCAGTCTGAATGTATTGGTGATATTTACAACCTCAGTCTGAATGTATTGGTGATATTTACACCCTCAGTCTGAATGTGTTGGTGATATTTCCACCCTCAGTCTGAATGTGTTGGTGATATTTACACCCTCAGTCTGAATGTATTGGTGATATTTACACCCTCAGTCTGAATGTATTGGTGATATTTACACCCTCAGTCTGAATGTATTGGTGATATTTACACCCTCAGTCTGAATGTGTTGGTGATATTTCCACCCTCAGTCTGAATGTGTTGGTGATATTTACACCCTCAGTCTGAATGTATTGGTGATATTTACACCCTCAGTCTGAATGTATTGGTGATAGTTACACCCTCAGTCTGAATGTGTTGGTGATATTTCCACCCTCAGTCTGAATGTATTGGTGATATTTACACCCTCAGTCTGAATGTGTTGGTGATATTTACACCCTCAGTCTGAATGTATTGGTGATATTTACACCCTCAGTCTGAATGTGTTGGTGATATTTCCACCCTCAGTCTGAATGTATTGGTGATATTTACACCCTCAGTCTGAATGTGTTGGTGATATTTCCACCCTCAGTCTGAATGTGTTGGTGATATTTACACCGTCAGTCTGAATGTATTAGTGATATTTACACCCTCAGTCTGAATGTGTTGGTGATATTTCCACCCTCAGTCTGAATGTGTTGGTGATATTTACACCCTCAGTCTGAATGTGTTGGTGATATTTACACCCTCAGTCTGAATGTGTTGGTGATATTTACACCCTCAGTCTGAATGTATTGGTGATATTTACACCCTCAGTCTGAATGTATTGGTGATATTTACGCCCTCAGTCTGAATGTATTGGTGATATTTACACCCTCAGTCTGAATGTATTGGTGATATTTACACCCTCAGTCTGAATGTATTGGTGATATTTACACCCTCAGTCTGAATGTATTGGTGATATTTACACCCTCAGTCTGAATGTATTGGTGATATTTACACCCTCAGTCTGAATGTATTGGTGATATTTACACCCTCAGTCTGAATGTATTGGTGATATTTACACCCTCAGTGCACCTGTTCCTGCTACGGAGTCAGATGAGGCAGCTGCTACAGGCAACGGAGTGGAAGCTCAGGTAAGACCTCTCTTCTCCTGTTAGTCCCAAATGGCACTCTATTCCCCCATAGTGCTCTACGTTTGACCAAAGTAGTGCACTATAACGGGAATAGGGTGCCATTTGGTACCGAGGGGCAGTGTTTCTCCTATCGTTGTTGACTTGGGCTTTGTGTGTAATTAAGGCCTGGAGTTTCTCCTGTTCAGTTCATGCGGTCTGGAAACACTCCAGGCCCTACTATGTTATGTGTAGAAGAGATGGGTTCTGATCCGGTTTCTGTCTGTTTCTGTTTGTTTCTCTCTCCTCCCCCTTCTCTCTCTTTCCCCCCCTCTTTTTCCATCTCTCTCCCTATCCCCTTACCTCTCCCTCTCTATTCCCTCTCTCTCTCTTTCTCTCCACGTCTCTCTCTCTCTCTCTCTCTCTCTCTCTGTCTCTCTCTCTCTGTCTCTCTCTGTCTCTCTCTCTCTCTCTCTCTCTCTTCTCTCTCTCTTTCCCTCTCTATCCCCTCTCTCTCCTCCCCCCCCCCTCTCTCTCTCTCTCTCTCTGTCTCTCTCTCTCTCTCTCTCTCTCTGTCTCTCTCTGTCTCTCTCTCTCTCTCTCTCTCTATCCCTTCTCTCTCTCTATTCCCTCTCTATCCCCTCTCTCTCTCTATTCCCTCTCTATCCCCTCTCTCTATTCCCTCTCTATCCCCTCTCTCTATTCCCTCTCTCTTTCCCTCTCTATCCCTTCTCTCTCTTTCCCTCTCTATCCCCCCCCCTCTCTCTCAGGAGAAGGAGCCAGGAGATGATGACGACAGTGATAGCGACAGTGACGATGATGACGATGATGTTCGCGTCACCATCGGAGACATCAAGACCGGAGCTCCACAGTACACGTACGTGTCTTTAAAGTAGAGGTTGACCGACTATGATTTTTCACTGCCAATTCCGATTATTGGATGACCAAAAAAAGCCGATACCGATTAATCGGCCGATTTGTATGTATTTGTAATATTGACAATTACAACAATACTGAATGAACACTTTTATTTTAATATAATACATAAATAAAAATCTATTTAGTCTCAAATAAATTATGAAACATGTTCAATTTGGTTTAAATAATGAAAAAACACATTGTTGGAGAAGAAAGTAAAAGTGCAATATGTGCCATGTAAAAAAAGCTAACGTTTAAGTTCCTTGTTCAGAACATGAGAACATATGAAAGCTGGTGGTTCCTTTTGACATGAGTATTCAATATTCCCAGTTAAGAAGTTTTAGGTTGTAGTTATAGGACTATTTCTCTCTCTACCATTTGTATTTCATATACCTTTGACTATTGGATGTTCTAATAGGTACTTTAGTATCGCCAGCCTAATCTCAGGAGTTGATAGGCTTGAAGTCATAAACAGCTCAATGCTTGAAGAGCTGCTGGCAAAACGCAGGAAAGTGCTGTTTGAATGAATGCTTACGAGCCTGCTGCTGCCTACCACAGCTCAGTCAAACTGCTCTATCAAATATCAAATCATAGACTTAATTATAATATAATAAACACACAGAAATACGAGCTTTAGGTCATTAATATGGTCAAATCCGGAAACTATAATTTCGAAAACAAAACGTTTATTCTTTCAGTGAAATACGGAACCGTTACGTATTTTATCGAACAGGTGGCATCCATACGTCTAAATATTCCTGTTACGTTGCACAACCTTTAGTGTTATGTCATAATTATGTAAAAATCTGGCAAATTACGGTCTTTGTTAGGAAGAAATGGTCTTCACACAGTTCGCAACGAGCCAGGTGGCCCAAACTGCTGCATATACCCTGACTCTGCTTGCACAGAACCCAAGAGAAGTGACACAATTTCCCTAGTTAATATTGCCTGCTAACATTTAATTTTTGGGGCCTCCCGGGTGGCGCAGTGGTCTAAGGCACTGCATCGCAGCGCTAGCTGTGCCACCAGAGATTCAGTGCGGCTTGGTTGGGTTGTGTTTCGGAGGACGCGTGGCTCTTGACCTTCGGCCTCTCCCGAGTCCGTACGGGAGTTGCAGCGATGAGACAAGACTGTAACTACCAATTGGGGAGAAAAAAGGGTTAACATTTTTTTTTTTTTTAAACATGAATTTCTTTTAACTAAATATGCGGGTATAAACATTTTTAAAGAAAGGCATTGATGTTTATGGTTAGGTACATTGGTGCAACGACAGTGCTTTTTTTGTGAATGCGCATGTTAAATCATCCCCCGTTTGGCGAAGTAGGCTGTGATTCGATGATAAATTAACAGCCACCGCATTGATTATTTGCAACGCAGGGACAAGCTAGTTAAACTAGTAATATCATCAACCATGTGTAGTTAACTAGTGATTATGTTAAGATTGATTGTTTTTTTATAAGATAAGTTTAATGCTAGCTACGGTCTTTAGAGGGGGATAGTTCACCCTACGTTCTTTAAAGGGATAGTTCACCCTACGTTCTTTAAAGGGATAGTTCACCCTACGTTCTTTAAAGGGATAGTTCACCCTACGTTCTTTAAAGGGATAGTTCACCCTACGTTCTTTAAAGGGATAGTTCACCCTACGTTCTTTAAAGGGATAGTTCACCCTACGTTCTTTAAAGGGATAGTTCACCCTACGTTCTTTAAAGGGATAGTTCACCCTACGTTCTTTAAAGGGATAGTTCACCCTACGGTCTTTAAAGGGATAGTTCACCGCAATGTCTAAGCCGATCTGTCCTTATTATTCCCAGATAAGGGGTTTCAAGTACAGCTGATGAGCCTGAATTCATCTATTTTATTTCACAGCCTTTGACGCTGTAGCGGTAAATTGTGTGTTGTTGTTGACATGTCTGGTTTGTTGTTGTAGAACGTATGGAGTGGCTCCTGTTAACCTGAACATAAAGACAGCGGGAGCCAGACCCTATGGAACAGGTACTGTAGTATTCTGTCCACCACCTGTTCTATGCACCTGACTTTACATAGGCCTACATGGAGTGGGAAATGTATAGTACAGGCTTATATAGGTGTCCATTCCCACCGCCGTGTCTTGATAGGTGTCCATTCCCACCGCCGTGTCTGGATAGGTGTCCATTCCCACCGCCATAGGTGTCCATTCCCACCGCCGTATCTCAATAGGTGTCCATTCCCACCGCCATGTCTGGATAGGTGTCCATTCCCACCGCCGTGTCTCGATAGGTGTCCATTCCCACCGCCGTGTCTCGATAGGTGTCCATTCCCACCGCCGTGTACTGATAGGTGTCCATTCCCACCACCATAGGTGTCCATTCCCACCGCCGTGTCTGGATAGGTGTCCATTCCCACCACCATAGGTTTCCATTCCCACCACCATAGGTGTCCATTCCCACCGCCGTGTCTCGATAGGTGTCCATTCCCACCGCCGTGTCTGGATAGGTGTCCATTCCCACCGCCGTGTCTGGATAGGTGTCCATTCCCATCACCGTGTCTCGATAGGTGTCCATTCCCACCGCCGTGTCTGGATAGGTGTCCATTCCCACCGCCATGGGTGTCCATTCCCACCGCCGTGTCTTGATAGGTGTCCATTCCCACCGCCGTGTCTTGATAGGTGTCCATTCCCACCGCCGTGTCTTGATAGGTGTCCATTCCCACCGCCATGTCTTGATAGGTGTCCTTTCCCACCACCGGGTCTGGATAGGTGTCCATTCCCACCGCCATAGGTGTCCATTTCCACCGCCGTGTCTGGATAGGTGTCCATTCCCACCGCCGTGTCTGGATAGGTGTCCATTCCCACCGCCGTGTCTGGATAGGTGTCCATTCCCACCGCCGTGTCTCGATAGGTGTCCATTCCCACCGCCGTGTCTCGATAGGTGTCCATTCCCACCGCCGTGTCTGGATAGGTGTCCATTCCCACCGCCGTGTCTCGATAGGTGTCCATTCCCACCGCCGTGTCTTGAGAGGTGTCCATTCCCACCGCCGTGTCTCGATAGGGTTCCATTCCCACCGCCGTGTCTCGATAGGGTTCCATTCCCACCGCCACAGGTGTCCATTCCCACCACCGTGTCTGGATAGGTGTCCATTCCCACCGCCGTGTCTTGAGAGGTGTCCATTCCCACCGCCGTGTCTTGAGAGGTGTCCATTTCCACCGCCGTGTCTCGATAGGGTTCCATTCCCACCGCCACAGGTGTCCATTCCCACCACCGTGTCTTGGGCGGTTAAGTGGAACTAGATGGTATAAATGTAGATATTGTTGATATAAATTTTTGATTGATGTACTAAATTGTCCTCTGTATATTACTGGTCGATATTCTAAATGTTTTATTTTCTATGTGGTGTTTTTGGTTTCTATTCTCTCTAGTAGGGAACAAGTTAAAGGGTGTGGATCTGGAGGCCCCGGGCAACATCAATGGAGTCCCAGTGGTGGAGGTGGACATGGAGACATTCGAGGAGAAACCCTGGAGGAAACCAGGTACGTGTTACTGTGTCTTCTGAACAGAGTGGGGAGGGGGTGGGGTTACATTTCTGATTGGTCCACTTTTACACTGAGAGGCTTGGTAGGAGTTTGTAAAAAATAAACGAGAGTGTGTGTGTGTGTCTGTAGGTGCTGACCTGTCTGTCTGTCTTTCTCTCTCTGTGTGTGTGTGTGTGTGTGTGTGTGTGTGTGTGTGTGTGTGTGTGTGTGTGTGTGTGTGTGTGTGTGTGTGTGTGTGTGTGTGTGTGTGTGTGTGTGTGTAGGTGCTGACCTGTCTGACTACTTTAACTATGGGTTCAACGAGGACACGTGGAAGGGCTACTGTGACAAACAGAAGAGGCTGAGGATGGGCCTGGAGGTCGTTAACATCTCCTCCACCACCAGCAAAATCACTGTAAGATACAACACCTCCTCCACTACCAGCTAAATCACTGTAAGATACAACACCTCCTCCACTACCAGCTAAATCACTGAGATACAACACCTCCTCCACTACCAGCTAAATCACTGAGATACAACACCTCCTCCACTACCAGCAAAATCACTGTAAGATACAACACCACCTCCACTACCAGCTAAATCACTGAGATACAACACCTCCTCCACTACCAGCTAAATCACTGTAAGATACAACACCTCCTCCACCACCAGCAAAATCACTGAGATACAACACCTCCTCCACTACCAGCTAAATCACTGAGATACAACACCTCCTCCACTACCAGCTAAATCACTGTAAGATACAACACCTCCTCCACCACCAGCTAAATCACTGTAAGATACAACACCTCCTCCACCACCAGCAAAATCACTGAGATACAATACCTCATCCACTACCAGCTAAATCACTGAGATACAACACCTCCTCCACTACCAGCTAAATCACTGAGATACAACACCTCCTCCACTACCAGCTAAATCACTGAGATACAACACCTCCTCCACTACCAGCTAAATCACTGTAAGATACAACACCTCCTCCACCACCAGCTAAATCACTAAGATACAACACCTCCTCCACTACCAGCTATATCACTGAGATACAACACCTCCTCCACTACCAGCTAAATCACTAAGATACAACTCCTCCTCCACTACCAGCTAAATCACTGAGATACAACACCTCCTCCACTACCAGCTAAATCACTGTACGATACAACACCTCCTCCACTACCAGCTAAATCAATAAGATACAACACCTCCTCCACTACCAGCTAAATCACTAAGATACAACACCTCCTCCACCACCAGCTAAATCACTAAGATACAACACCTCCTCCACTACCAGCTAAATCACTAAGATACAACACCTCCTCCACTACCAGCTAAATCACTGTAAGATACAACACCTCCTCCACTACCAGCTAAATCACTGTAAGATACAACACCTCCTCCACTACCAGCTAAATCACTAAGATACAACACCTCCTCCACCACCAGCTAAATCACTAAGATACAACACCTCCTCCACTACCAGCTAAATCACTGTAAGATACAACACCTCCTCCACTACCAGCTAAATCACTGAGATACAACACCTCCTCCACCACCAGCTAAATCACTGAGATACAACACCTCCTCCACTACCAGCTAAATCACTGAGATACAACACCTCCTCCACTACCAGCTAAATCACTGTAAGATACAACACCTCCTCCACTACCAGCAAAATCACTGAGATACAACACCTCCTCCACTACCAGCTAAATCACTGAGATACAACACCTCCTCCACCACCAGCTAAATCACTGAGATACAACACCTCCTCCACCACCAGCTAAATCACTAAGATACAACACCTCCACTACCAGCTAAATCACTGAGATACAACACCTCCTCCACTACCAGCTAAATCACTAAGATACAACACCTCCTCCACCACCAGCTAAATCACTGAGATACAACACCTCCTCCACCACCAGCTAAATCACTGAGATACAACACCTCCTCCACTACCAGCTAAATCACTGTAAGATACAACACCTCCTCCACTACCAGCTAAATCACTGTAAGATACAACACCTCCTCCACTACCAGCTAAATCACTAAGATACAACACCTCCTCCACCACCAGCTAAATCACTAAGATACAACACCTCCTCCACTACCAGCTAAATCACTGTAAGATACAACACCTCCTCCACTACCAGCTAAATCACTGAGATACAACACCTCCTCCACCACCAGCTAAATCACTGAGATACAACACCTCCTCCACTACCAGCTAAATCACTGAGATACAACACCTCCTCCACTACCAGCTAAATCACTGAGATACAACACCTCCTCCACTACCAGCTAAATCACTGAGATACAACACCTCCTCCACTACCAGCTAAATCACTGAGATACAACACCTCCTCCACTACCAGCTAAATCACTGTAAGATACAACACCTCCTCCACTACCAGCTAAATCACTGTAAGATACAACACCTCCTCCACTACCAGCTAAATCACTAAGATACAACACCTCCTCCACTACCAGCTAAATCACTGAGATACAACACCTCCTCCACTACCAGCTAAATCACTGTAAGATACAACACCTCCTCCACTACCAGCTAAATCACTGTAAGATACAACACCTCCTCCACTACCAGCTAAATCACTGAGATACAACATCTCCTCCACTACCAGCTAAATCACTGAGATACAACACCTCCTCCACTACCAGCTAAATCACTGTAAGATACAACACCTCCACTACCAGCTAAATCACTGAGATACAACATCTCCTCCACTACCAGCTAAATCACTGAGATACAACACCTCCTCCACTACCAGCTAAATCACTGTAAGATACAACACCTCCTCCACTACCAGCTAAATCACTGTAAGATACAACACCTCCTCCACTACCAGCTAAATCACTAAGATACAACACCTCCTCCACTACCAGCTAAATCACTGAGATACAACACCTCCTCCACTACCAGCTAAATCACTGAGATACAACACCTCCTCCACTACCAGCTAAATCACTGTAAGATACAACACCTCCTCCACTACCAGCTAAATCACTAAGATACAACTCCTCCTCCACTACCAGCTAAATCACTGAGATACAACACCTCCTCCACTACCAGCTAAATCACTGTACGATACAACACCTCCTCCACTACCAGCTAAATCAATAAGATACAACACCTCCTCCACTACCAGCTAAATCACTAAGATACAACACCTCCTCCACCACCAGCTAAATCACTAAGATACAACACCTCCTCCACTACCAGCTAAATCACTAAGATACAACACCTCCTCCACTACCAGCTAAATCACTGTAAGATACAACACCTCCTCCACTACCAGCTAAATCACTGTAAGATACAACACCTCCTCCACTACCAGCTAAATCACTAAGATACAACACCTCCTCCACCACCAGCTAAATCACTAAGATACAACACCTCCTCCACTACCAGCTAAATCACTGTAAGATACAACACCTCCTCCACTACCAGCTAAATCACTGAGATACAACACCTCCTCCACCACCAGCTAAATCACTGAGATACAACACCTCCTCCACTACCAGCTAAATCACTGAGATACAACACCTCCTCCACTACCAGCTAAATCACTGTAAGATACAACACCTCCTCCACTACCAGCAAAATCACTGAGATACAACACCTCCTCCACTACCAGCTAAATCACTGAGATACAACATCTCCTCCACTACCAGCTAAATCACTGAGATACAACACCTCCTCCACTACCAGCTAAATCACTGTAAGATACAACACCTCCACTACCAGCTAAATCACTGAGATACAACATCTCCTCCACTACCAGCTAAATCACTGAGATACAACACCTCCTCCACCACCAGCTAAATCACTGTAAGATACAACACCTCCTCCACTACCAGCTAAATCACTGAGATACAACACCTCCTCCACTACCAGCTAAATCACTGAGATACAACACCTCCTCCACTACCAGCTAAATCACTGAGATACAACACCTCCTCCACTACCAGCTAAATCACTGAGATACAACACCTCCTCCACTACCAGCTAAATCACTGAGATACAACACCTCCTCCACTACCAGCTAAATCACTGAGATACAACACCTCCTCCACTACCAGCTAAATCACTGTAAGATACAACACCTCATCCACTACCAGCTAAATCACTGAGATACAACACCTCCTCCACTACCAGCTAAATCACTGTAAGATACAACACCTCCTCCACTACCAGCTAAATCACTGAGATACAACACCTCCTCCACTACCAGCTAAATCACTGTAAGATACAACACCTCCTCCACTACCAGCTAAATCACTAAGATACAACACCTCCTCCACTACCAGCTAAATCACTAAGATACAACACCTCCTCCACTACCAGCTAAATCACTGAGATACAACACCTCCTCCACTACCAGCTAAATCACTGTAAGATACAACACCTCCTCCACCACCAGCTAAATCACTGAGATACAACACCTCCTCCACTACCAGCTAAATCACTAAGATACAACACCTCCTCCACTACCAGCTAAATCACTGAGATACAACACCTCCTCCACTACCAGCTAAATCACTGTAAGATACAACACCTCCTCCACTACCAGCTAAATCACTAAGATACAACACCTCCTCCACTACCAGCTAAATCACTGTAAGATACAACACCTCCTCCACTACCAGCTAAATCACTGAGATACAACACCTCCTCCACTACCAGCTAAATCACTGAGATACTACACCTCCTCCACTACCAGCTAAATCACTGAGATACAACACCTCCTCCACTACCAGCTAAATCACTGTAAGATACAACACCTCCTCCACTACCAGCTAAATCACTGAGATAGAACACCTCCTCCACCACCAGCTAAATCACTGTAAGATACAACACCTCCTCCACCACCAGCTAAATCACTGAGATACAACACCTCCTCCACCACCAGCTAAATCACTAAGATACAACACCTCCTCCACTACCAGCTAAATCACTGAGATACAACACCTCCTCCACTACCAGCTAAATCACTAAGATACAACACCTCCTCCACCACCAGCTAAATCACTGAGATACAACACCTCCTCCACCACCAGCTAAATCACTGAGATACAACACCTCCTCCACTACCAGCTAAATCACTGTAAGATACAACACCTCCTCCACTACCAGCTAAATCACTGTAAGATACAACACCTCCTCCACTACCAGCTAAATCACTAAGATACAACACCTCCTCCACCACCAGCTAAATCACTAAGATACAACACCTCCTCCACTACCAGCTAAATCACTGTAAGATACAACACCTCCTCCACTACCAGCTAAATCACTGAGATACAACACCTCCTCCACCACCAGCTAAATCACTGAGATACAACACCTCCTCCACTACCAGCTAAATCACTGAGATACAACACCTCCTCCACTACCAGCTAAATCACTGAGATACAACACCTCCTCCACTACCAGCTAAATCACTGAGATACAACACCTCCTCCACTACCAGCTAAATCACTGAGATACAACACCTCCTCCACTACCAGCTAAATCACTGTAAGATACAACACCTCCTCCACTACCAGCTAAATCACTGTAAGATACAACACCTCCTCCACTACCAGCTAAATCACTAAGATACAACACCTCCTCCACTACCAGCTAAATCACTGAGATACAACACCTCCTCCACTACCAGCTAAATCACTGTAAGATACAACACCTCCTCCACTACCAGCTAAATCACTGTAAGATACAACACCTCCTCCACTACCAGCTAAATCACTGAGATACAACATCTCCTCCACTACCAGCTAAATCACTGAGATACAACACCTCCTCCACTACCAGCTAAATCACTGTAAGATACAACACCTCCACTACCAGCTAAATCACTGAGATACAACATCTCCTCCACTACCAGCTAAATCACTGAGATACAACACCTCCTCCACTACCAGCTAAATCACTGTAAGATACAACACCTCCTCCACTACCAGCTAAATCACTGTAAGATACAACACCTCCTCCACTACCAGCTAAATCACTAAGATACAACACCTCCTCCACTACCAGCTAAATCACTGAGATACAACACCTCCTCCACTACCAGCTAAATCACTGAGATACAACACCTCCTCCACTACCAGCTAAATCACTGTAAGATACAACACCTCCTCCACTACCAGCTAAATCACTAAGATACAACACCTCCTCCACTACCAGCTAAATCACTAAGATACAACACCTCCTCCACTACCAGCTAAATCACTGTAAGATACAACACCTCCTCCACTACCAGCTAAATCACTGTAAGATACAACACCTCCTCCGCTACCAGCTAAATCACTAAGATACAACACCTCCTCCACTACCAGCTAAATCACTAAGATACAACACCTCCTCCACTACCAGCTAAATCACTAAGATACAACTCCTCCTCCACTACCAGCTAAATCACTGAGATACAACACCTCCTCCACCACCAGCTAAATCACTGTAAGATACAACACCTCCTCCACTACCAGCTAAATCACTGAGATACAACACCTCCTCCACCACCAGCTAAATCACTGTAAGATACAACACCTCCTCCACTACCAGCTAAATCACTGAGATACAACACCTCCTCCACCACCAGCTAAATCACTGTAAGACACAACACCTCCTCCACTACCAGCTAAATCACTAAGATACAACACCTCCTCCACTACCAGCTAAATCACTGTAAGATACAACACCTCCTCCACTACCAGCTAAATCACTGAGATACAACACCTCCTCCACTACCAGCTAAATCACTGTAAGATACAACACCTCCTCCACTACCAGCTAAATCACTGTAAGATACAACACCTCCTCCACCACCAGCTAAATCACTGAGATACAACACCTCCTCCACTACCAGCTAAATCACTGATACAACACCTCCTCCACCACCAGCTAAATCACTGTAAGATACAACACCTCCTCCACCACCAGCTATATCAATGTAAGATACAACACCTCCTCCACTACCAGCTAAATCACTGTAAGATACAACACCTCCTCCACTACCAGCTAAATCACTGAGATACAACACCTCCTCCACCACCAGCTAAATCACTGTAAGATACAACACCTCCTCCACTACCAGCTAAATCACTGATACAACACCTCCTCCACTACCAGCTAAATCACTGAGATACAACACCTCCTCCACTACCAGCTAAATCACTGTAAGATACAACACCTCCTCCACCACCAGCTAAATCACTGAGATACAACACCTCCTCCACTACCAGCTAAATCACTGAGATACAACACCTCCTCCACTACCAGCTAAATCACTGAGATACAACACCTCCTCCACTACCAGCTAAATCACTGTAAGATACAACACCTCCACCACCACCAGCTATATCAATGTAAGATACAACACCTCCTCCACTACCAGCTAAATCACTGTAAGATACAACACCTCCTCCACTACCAGCTAAATCACTGTAAGATACAACACCTCCTCCACCACCAGCTAAATCACTGATACAACACCTCCTCCACTACCAGCTAAATCACTGTAAGATACAACACCTCCTCCACTACCAGCTAAATCACTGAGATACAACACCTCCTCCACTACCAGCTAAATCACTGTAAGATACAACACCTCCTCCACTACCAGCTAAATCACTGAGATACAACACCTCCTCCACTACCAGCTAAATCACTGAGATACAACACCTCCTCCACTACCAGCTAAATCACTGAGATACAACACCTCCTCCACTACCAGCTAAATCACTGTAAGATACAACACCTCCTCCACTACCAGCTAAATCACTGAGATACAACACCTCCTCCACTACCAGCTAAATCACTGAGATACAACACCTCCTCCACCACCAGCTAAATCACTAAGATACAACACCTCCTCCACCACCAGCTAAATCACTAAGATACAACACCTCCTCCACTACCAGCTAAATCACTGTAAGATACAACACCTCCTCCACAACCAACTAAATCACTGAGATACAACACCTCCTCCACTACCAGCTAAATCACTGAGATACAACACCTCCTCCACTACCAGCTAAATCAATAAGATACAACACCTCCTCCACTACCAGCTAAATCACTAAGATACAACACCTCCTCCACTACCAGCTAAATCACTGAGATACAACACCTCCTCCACCACCAGCTAAATCACTGAGATACAACACCTCCTCCACTACCAGCTAAATCACTGAGATACAACACCTCCTCCACTACCAGCTAAATCACTGAGATACAACACCTCCTCCACTACCAGCTAAATCACTGAGATACAACACCTCCTCCACTACCAGCTAAATCACTGAGATACAACACCTCCTCCACTACCAGCTAAATCACTAAGATACAACACCTCCTCCACCACCAGCTAAATCACTGTAAGATACAACACCTCCTCCACTACCAGCTAAATCACTAAGATACAACACCTCCTGCACTACCAGCTAAATCACTGTAAGATACAACACCTCCTCCACTACCAGCTAAATCACTGAGATACAACACCTCCTCCACTACCAGCTAAATCACTGAGATACAACACCTCCTCCACTACCAGCTAAATCACTGAGATACAACACCTCCTCCACTACCAGCTAAATCACTGTAAGATACAACACCTCCTCCACTACCAGCTAAATCACTGTAAGATACAACACCTCCTCCACCACCAGCTAAATCACTGAGATACAACACCTCCTCCACCACCAGCTAAATCACTAAGATACAACACCTCCTCCACTACCAGCTAAATCACTGTAAGATACAACACCTCCTCCACTACCAGCTAAATCACTGTAAGATACAACACCTCCTCCACTACCAGCTAAATCACTGAGATACAACACCTCCTCCACTACCAGCTAAATCACTGTAAGACACAACACCTCCTCCACTACCAGCTAAATCACTAAGATACAACACCTCCTCCACTACCAGCTAAATCACTAAGATACAACACCTCCTCCACCACCAGCTAAATCACTAAGATACAACACCTCCTCCACTACCAGCTAAATCACTGAGATACAACACCTCCTCCACTACCAGCTAAATCACTGAGATACAACACCTCCTCCACTACCAGCTAAATCACTGTAAGATACAACACCTCCTCCACTACCAGCTAAATCACTGAGATACAACACCTCCTCCACTACCAGCTAAATCACTGAGATACAGCACCTCCTCCACCACCAGCTAAATCACTGTAAGATACAACACCTCCTCCACTACCAGCTAAATCACTGAGATACAACACCTCCTCCACTACCAGCTAAATCACTGTAAGATACAACACCTCCTCCACTACCAGCTAAATCACTGTAAGATACAACACCTCCTCCACTACCAGCTAAATCACTGAGATACAACACCTCCTCCACTACCAGCTAAATCACTGAGATACAACACCTCCTCCACTACCAGCTAAATCACTGAGATACAACACCTCCTCCACTACCAGCTAAATCACTAAGATACAACACCTCCTCCACCACCAGCTAAATCACTGTAAGATACAACACCTCCTCCACTACCAGCTAAATCACTGATATACAACACCTCCTCCACCACCAGCTAAATCACTGAGATACAACACCTCCTCCACTACCAGCTAAATCACTAAGATACAACACCTCCTCCACTACCAGCTAAATCACTGTAAGATACAACACCTCCTCCACTACCAGCTAAATCACTGAGATACAACACCTCCTCCACTACCAGCTAAATCACTAAGATACAACACCTCCTCCACTACCAGCTAAATCACTGTAAGATACAACACCTCCTCCACTACCAGCTAAATCACTGAGATACAACACCTCCTCCACTACCAGCTAAATCACTGTAATATACAACACCTCCTCCACTACCAGCTAAATCACTAAGATACAACACCTCCTCCACTACCAGCTAAATCACTGAGATACAACACCTCCTCCACTACCAGCAAAATCACTGTAAGATACAACACCTCCTCCACCACCAGCTAAATCACTGAGATACAACACCTCCTCCACCACCAGCTAAATCACTGAGATACAACACCTCCTCCACTACCAGCTAAATCACTGAGATACAACACCTCCACCACCACCAGCTAAATCACTGAGATACAACACCTCCTCCACTACCAGCTAAATCACTGTAAGATACAACACCTCCTCCACTACCAGCTAAATCACTGTAAGATACAACACCTCCTCCACTACCAGCTAAATCACTGAGATACAACACCTCCTCCACCACCAGCTAAATCACTGAGATACTACACCTCCTCCACTACCAGCTAAATCACTGTAAGATACAACACCTCCTCCACTACCAGCTAAATCACTGTAAGATACAACACCTCCTCCACCACCAGCTAAATCACTGAGATACACCACCTCCTCCACTACCAGCTAAATCACTGTAAGATACAACACCTCCTCCACTACCAGCTAAATCACTGAGATACAGCACCTCCTCCACCACCAGCTAAATCACTGTAAGATACAACACCTCCTCCACTACCAGCTAAATCACTGAGATACAACACCTCCTCCACTACCAGCTAAATCACTGTAAGATACAACACCTCCTCCACTACCAGCTAAATCACTGTAAGATACAACACCTCCTCCACTACCAGCTAAATCACTGAGATACAACACCTCCTCCACTACCAGCTAAATCACTGAGATACAACACCTCCTCC
Source organism: Salvelinus fontinalis (assembly GCF_029448725.1). Lineage (NCBI taxonomy): Eukaryota > Metazoa > Chordata > Actinopteri > Salmoniformes > Salmonidae > Salvelinus > Salvelinus fontinalis. The sequence continues at coordinate 469,069 of NW_026600265.1, forward strand.
ACTACCAGCTAAATCACTGAGATACAACACCTCCTCCACTACCAGCTAAATCACTAAGATACAACACCTCCTCCACCACCAGCTAAATCACTGTAAGATACAACACCTCCTCCACTACCAGCTAAATCACTGTAATATACAACACCTCCTCCACTACCAGCTAAATCACTGAGATACAACACCTCCTCCACTACCAGCAAAATCACTGTAAGATACAACACCTCCTCCACCACCAGCTAAATCACTGAGATACAACACCTCCTCCACCACCAGCTAAATCACTGAGATACAACACCTCCTCCACTACCAGCTAAATCACTGAGATACAACACCTCCTCCACCACCAGCTAAATCACTGAGATACAACACCTCCTCCACTACCAGCTAAATCACTGTAAGATACAACACCTCCTCCACCACCAGCTAAATCACTGAGATACACCACCTCCTCCACTACCAGCTAAATCACTGTAAGATACAACACCTCCTCCACTACCAGCTAAATCACTGAGATACAACACCTCCTCCACTACCAGCTAAATCACTGTAAGATACAACACCTCCTCCACTACCAGCTAAATCACTGAGATACAACACCTCCTCCACTACCAGCTAAATCACTAAGATACAACACCTCCTCCACCACCAGCAAAATCACTGTAAGATACAACACCTCCTCCACTACCAGCTAAATCACTGTAAGATACAACACCTCCTCCACTACCAGCTAAATCACTGAGATACAACACCTCCTCCACTACCAGCTAAATCACTGAGATACAACACCTCCTCCACTACCAGCTAAATCACTGAGATACAACACCTCCTCCACTACCAGCTAAATCACTGAGATACAACACCTCCTCCACTACCAGCTAAATCACTGAGATACAACACCTCCTCCACTACCAGCTAAATCACTGAGATACAACACCTCCTCCACTACCAGCTAAATCACTGAGATACAACACCTCCTCCACCACCAGCTAAATCACTGAGATACAACACCTCCTCCACTACCAGCTAAATCACTGAGATACAACACCTCCTCCACTACCAACTAAATCACTGAGATACAACACCTCCTCCACCACCAGCTAAATCACTGAGATACAACACCTCCTCCACTACCAGCTAAATCACTGAGATACAACACCTCCTCCACTACCAGCTAAATCACTGTAAGATACAACACCTCCTCCACTACCAGCTAAATCACTGAGATACAACACCTCCTCCTCTACCAGCTAAATCACTGAGATACAACACCTCCTCCACTACCAGCTAAATCACTGAGATACAACACCTCCTCCACTACCAGCTAAATCACTGAGATACAACACCTCCTCCACTACCAGCTAAATCACTAAGATACAACACCTCCTCCACTACCAGCTAAATCACTAAGATACAACACCTCCTCCACTACCAGCTAAATCACTGATACAACACCTCCTCCACTACCAGCTAAATCACTAAGATACAACTCCTCCTCCACTACCAGCTACATCACTGAGATACAACACCTCCTCCACTACCAGCTAAATCACTGTAAGATACAACACCTCCTCCACCACCAGCTAAATCACTGTAAGATACAACACCTCCTCCACTACCAGCTAAATCACTGAGATACAACACCTCCTCCACTACCAGCTAAATCACTGTAAGATACAACACCTCCACCACCACCAGCTAAATCACTAAGATACAACACCTCCTCCACTACCAGCTAAATCACTGTAAGATACAACACCTCCTCCACTACCAGCTAAATCACTGAGATACAACACCTCCTCCACTACCAGCTAAATCACTGAGACACAACACCTCCTCCACTACCAGCTAAATCACTGAGATACAACACCTCCTCCACTACCAGCTAAATCACTGAGATACAACACCTCCTCCACTACCAGCTAAATCACTGTAAGATACAACACCTCCTCCACTACCAGCTAAATCACTGATACAACACCTCCTCCACTACCAGCTAAATCACTGAGATACAACACCTCCTCCACTACCAGCTAAATCACTGAGATACAACACCTCCTCCACTACCAGCTAAATCACTGTAAGATACAACACCTCCTCCACAACCAGCTAAATCACTGTAAGATACAACACCTCCTCCACTACCAGCTAAATCACTGAGATACAACACCTCCTCCACTACCAGCTAAATCACTGTAAGATACAACACCTCTACCACCACCAGCTAAATCACTAAGATACAACACCTCCTCCACTACCAGCTAAATCACTGTAAGATACAACACCTCCTCCACTACCAGCTAAATCACTGAGATACAACACCTCCTCCACTACCAGCTAAATCACTGAGATACAACACCTCCTCCACTACCAGCTAAATCACTGTAAGATACAACACCTCCTCCACTACCAGCTAAATCACTAAGATACAACACCTCCTCCACTACCAGCTAAATCACTGAGATACAACACCTCCTCCACTACCAGCTAAATCACTGAGATACAACACCTCCTCCACCACCAGCTAAATCACTGAGATACAACACCTCCTCCACTACCAGCTAAATCACTGAGATACAACACCTCCTCCACTACCAGCTAAATCACTGTAAGATACAACACCTCCTCCACCACCAGCTAAATCACTGTAAGATACAACACCTCCTCCACTACCAGCTAAATCACTGTAAGATACAACACCTCCTCCACTACCAGCTAAATCACTGAGATACAACACCTCCTCCACAACCAGCTAAATCACTGAGATACAACACCTCCTCCACCACCAGCTAAATCACTGAGATACAACACCTCCTCCACCACCAGCTAAATCACTAAGATACAACACCTCCTCCACTACCAGCTAAATCACTGAGATACAACACCTCCTCCACTACCAGCTAAATCACTGAGATACAACACCTCCTCCACTACCAGCTAAATCACTGTAAGACACAACACCTCCTCCACTACCAGCTAAATCACTGTAAGACACAACACCTCCTCCACTACCAGCTAAATCACTGTAAGATACAACACCTCCTCCACCACCAGCTATATCAATGTAAGATACAACACCTCCTCCACCACCAGCTATATCAATGTAAGATACAACACCTCCTCCACTACCAGCTAAATCACTGTAAGATACAACACCTCCTCCACTACCAGCTAAATCACTGTAAGATACAACACCTCCTCCACTACCAGCTAAATCACTGTAAGATACAACACCTCCTCCACTACCAGCTAAATCACTAAGATACAACACCTCCTCCACCACCAGCTAAATCACTAAGATACAACACCTCCTCCACTACCAGCTAAATCACTAAGATACAACACCTCCTCCACTACCAGCTAAATCACTGAGATACAACACCTCCTCCACTACCAGCTAAATCACTGAGATACAACACCTCCTCCACTACCAGCTAAATCACTGAGATACAACACCTCCTCCACTACCAGCTAAATCACTAAGATACAACTCCTCCTCCACTACCAGCTAAATCACTGTAAGATACAACACCTCCTCCACTACCAGCTAAATCACTGAGATACAACACCTCCTCCACCACCAGCTAAATCACTGAGATACAACACCTCCTCCACTACCAGCTAAATCACTGTAAGATACAACACCTCCTCCACTACCAGCTAAATCACTGAGATACAACACCTCCTCCACCACCAGCTAAATCACTGAGATACAACACCTCCTCCACTACCAGCTAAATCACTGAGATACAACACCTCCTCCACTACCAGCTAAATCACTAAGATACAACACCTCCTCCACCACCAGCTAAATCACTAAGATACAACACCTCCTCCACTACCAGCTAAATCACTGTAAGATACAACACCACCTCCACTACCAGCTAAATCACTAAGATACAACACCTCCTCCACTACCAGCTAAATCACTGAGATACAACACCTCCTCCACTACCAGCTAAATCACTGAGATACAACACCTCCTCCACTACCAGCTAAATCACTGTAAGATACAACACCTCCTCCACTACCAGCTAAATCACTAAGATACAACACCTCCTCCACTACCAGCTAAATCACTGAGATACAACACCTCCTCCACTACCAGCTAAATCACTGAGATACAACACCTCCTCCACTACCAGCTAAATCACTGAGATACAACACCTCCTCCACTACCAGCTAAATCACTAAGATACAACACCTCCTCCACTACCAGCTAAATCACTGTAAGATACAACACCTCCTCCACTACCAGCTAAATCACTGAGATACAACACCTCCTCCACTACCAGCTAAATCACTGAGATACAACACCTCCTCCACTACCAGCTAAATCACTAAGATACAACACCTCCTCCACTACCAGCTAAATCACTGTAAGATACAACACCTCCTCCACTACCAGCTAAATCACTAAGATACAACACCTCCTCCACCACCAGCTAAATCACTAAGATACAACACCTCCTCCACTACCAGCTAAATCACTGTAAGATACAACACCTCCTCCACTACCAGCTAAATCACTGAGATACAACACCTCCTCCACCACCAGCTAAATCACTGAGATACAACACCTCCTCCACTACCAGCTAAATCACTGAGATACAACACCTCCTCCACTACCAGCTAAATCACTGAGATACAACACCTCCTCCACTACCAGCTAAATCACTGAGATACAACACCTCCTCCACCACCAGCTAAATCACTGAGATACAACACCTCCTCCACTACCAGCTAAATCACTGAGATACAACACCTCCTCCACTACCAGCTAAATCACTGTAAGATACAACACCTCCTCCACTACCAGCTAAATCACTGTAAGATACAACACCTCCTCCACTACCAGCTAAATCACTGTAAGATACAACACCTCCTCCACTACCAGCTAAATCACTGTAAGATACAACACCTCCTCCACTACCAGCTAAATCACTAAGATACAACACCTCCTCCACTACCAGCTAAATCACTGAGATACAACACCTCCTCCACTACCAGCTAAATCACTGTACGATACAACACCTCCTCCACTACCAGCTAAATCACTGTAAGATACAACACCTCCTCCACTACCAGCTAAATCACTGAGATACAACACCTCCTCCACTACCAACTAAATCACTGAGATACAACACCTCCTCCACCACCAGCTAAATCACTGAGATACAACACCTCCTCCACCACCAGCTAAATCACTGTAAGATACAACACCTCCTCCACTACCAGCTAAATCACTGTAAGATACAACACCTCCTCCACTACCAGCTAAATCACTGAGATACAACATCTCCTCCACTACCAGCTAAATCACTGAGATACAACACCTCCTCCACTACCAGCTAAATCACTAAGATACAACACCTCCTCCACTACCAGCTAAATCACTAAGATACAACACCTCCTCCACTACCAGCTAAATCACTGTAAGATACAACACCTCCTCCACTACCAGCTAAATCACTGAGATACAACACCTCCTCCACTACCAGCTAAATCACTGAGATACAACACCTCCTCCACTACCAGCTAAATCACTGAGATACAACACCTCCTCCACTACCAGCTAAATCACTGAGATACAACACCTCCTCCACTACCAGCTAAATCACTGTAAGATACAACACCTCCTCCACTACCAGCTAAATCACTGTAAGATACAACACCTCCTCCACTACCAGCTAAATCACTGTAAGATACAACACCTCCTCCACTACCAGCTAAATCACTGTAAGATACAACACCTCCTCCACTACCAGCTAAATCACTGAGATAGAACACCTCCTCCACCACCAGCTAAATCACTGTAAGATACAACACCTCCTCCACCACCAGCTAAATCACTGTAAGATACAACACCTCCTCCACTACCAGCTAAATCACTGAGATACAACACCTCCTCCACCACCAGCTAAATCACTGAGATACAACACCTCCTCCACCACCAGCTAAATCACTAAGATACAACACCTCCTCCACTACCAGCTAAATCACTGAGATACAACACCTCCTCCACTACCAGCTAAATCACTAAGATACAACACCTCCTCCACCACCAGCTAAATCACTGAGATAGAACACCTCCTCCACTACCAGCTAAATCACTAAGATACAACACCTCCTCCACTACCAGCTAAATCACTGAGATACAACACCTCCTCCACCACCAGCAAAATCACTGTAAGATACAACACCTCCTCCACTACCAGCTAAATCACTAAGATACAACACCTCCTCCACTACCAGCTAAATCACTGAGATACTACACCTCCTCCACTACCAGCTAAATCACTGAGATACTACACCTCCTCCACTACCAGCTAAATCACTGTAAGATACAACACCTCCTCCACTACCAGCTAAATCACTGAGATACAACACCTCCTCCACTACCAGCTAAATCACTGAGATACAACACCTCCTCCACCACCAGCTAAATCACTAAGATACAACACCTCCTCCACTACCAGCTAAATCACTAAGATACAACACCTCCTCCACTACCAGCTAAATCACTGAGATACAACACCTCCTCCACTACCAGCTAAATCACTGTAAGATACAACACCTCCTCCACTACCAGCTAAATCACTGTAAGATACAACACCTCCTCCACTACCAGCTAAATCACTGTAAGATACAACACCTCCTCCACTACCAGCTAAATCACTGTAAGATACAACACCTCCTCCACTACCAGCTAAATCACTAAGATACAACACCTCCTCCACCACCAGCTAAATCACTGTAAGATACAACACCTCCTCCACTACCAGCTAAATCACTGAGATACAACACCTCCTCCACCACCAGCTAAATCACTGTAAGATACAACACCTCCTCCACCACCAGCTAAATCACTGTAAGATACAACACCTCCTCCACTACCAGCTAAATCACTGAGATACAACACCTCCTCCACTACCAGCTAAATCACTGAGATACAACACCTCCTCCACTACCAGCTAAATCACTGTAAGATACAACACCTCCTCCACTACCAGCTAAATCACTGAGATACAACACCTCCTCCACTACCAGCTAAATCACTGAGATACAACACCTCCTCCACTACCAGCTAAATCACTGAGATACAACACCTCCTCCACTACCAGCTAAATCACTGAGACACAACACCTCCTCCACTACCAGCTAAATCACTGTAAGATACAACACCTCCTCCACTACCAGCTAAATCACTGAGATACAACACCTCCTCCACTACCAGCTAAATCACTGAGATACAACACCTCCTCCACTACCAGCTAAATCACTGAGATAGAACACCTCCTCCACTACCAGCTAAATCACTGTAAGATACAACACCTCCTCCACTACCAGCTAAATCACTAAGATACAACACCTCCTCCACTACCAGCTAAATCACTGAGATACAACACCTCCTCCACCACCAGCTAAATCACTGAGATACAACACCTCCTCCACTACCAGCTAAATCACTGTAAGATACAACACCTCCTCCACTACCAGCTAAATCACTGTAAGATACAACACCTCCTCCACTACCAGCTAAATCACTAAGATACAACACCACCTCCACTACCAGCTAAATCACTGTAAGATACAACACCTCCTCCACTACCAGCTAAATCACTGTAAGATACAACACCTCCTCCACTACCAGCTAAATCACTGAGATACAACACCTCCTCCACTACCAGCTAAATCACTAAGATACAACACCTCCTCCACTTGGAGGGCTTTACGGATCCACCTGTACCCGAATACCCGAAACCTGATCTGGGACCCAGAATTCTAGATAATGTCACGGGTCTAGATCGAATCGGATTGTCACGAGTCTCTTGTCCGGAAGGGCCCCCATACAGGTCTGAACGCGAGAGCGATGTTATCATTTATGCCTCTGCTCCTCTTTTGCTTTTCATGGGTGGCGCGTGTACCGGCCGCTGGTTTGTTGTTGTTAGTCAATCACAAGTCATCAAAGCAGCAATAGGCTACAGCCGTAGATCCTCTCTGTATGTGGCAGAACGTTAGAGATGTCTAATCAATGGAAGATGGAATTTAAAATGACGGAATTAAAAGTTAAAGGAGATGTTTAGGCTACAATGACCAAGAGTCAACAGGTAGGCTGCTACTTCATATTCTGAATGCAGTTGTTGTTATTTGTAACTGTAGGATTAGGAAGCCCACTGCACTGTGGCCTCAATTAGCCTAGCTAGCTAGCTAACCTCAATTAGCCTAGCTAGCTAGCTAACCTCAATTAGCCTAGCTAGCTAGCCAACCTCAATTAGCCTAGCTAGCTAACTAACCTCAATTAGCCTAGCTAGCTAGCTAACCTTAGCTAGCTTAAGTAGCTTCTCCCAGTTTGATGTATTCAAGACGGGTACTACATAATCTTATTGGATGATAAATAACGTAGCTATGGCAGCTATTAGTCTACTATAGCGCGATTCAGCTTGTTGGTTGGTTTCTAAACCTATCCCTACACCGTAGACACGTGTACCGGAGGCAGCAGCTCAGACCACTAGGCCATCCTGGAACATTCTGGAACACCCTTTCTTATTTTCTGATCTCCCTTTCTCTCAATTCCCTTCCTTCTCTGTCTCTCCTCCTCTCAATTCCCTTCCTTCTCTGTCTCTCCTCCTCTCAATTCCCTTCCTTCTCTGTCTCTCCTCCTCTCAATTCCCTTCCTTCTCTGTCTCTCCTCCGCTCAATTCCCTTCCTTCTCTGTCTCTCCTCCGCTCAATTCCCTTCCTTCTCTGTCTCTCCTCCTCTCAATTCCCTTCCTTCTCTGTCTCTCCTCCTCTCAATTCCCTTCCTTCTCTGTCTCTCCTCCTCTCAATTCCCTTCTCTGTCTCTCCTCCTCTCAATTCCCTTCCTTCTCTGTCTCTCCTCCGCTCAATTCCCTTCCTTCTCTGTCTCTCCTCCTCTCAATTCCCTTCCTTCTCTGTCTCTCCTCCTCTCAATTCCCTTCTCTGTCTCTCCTCCGCTCAATTCCCTTCCTTCTCTGTCTCTTCTCCTCTCAATTCCCTTCCTTCTCTGTCTCATTGAATTGCCATATGATAATCAGTGTGAAACAGATAAACCAGAGTTGTTTAAAACCAAGATATCCATTTAAAGAGGTCCTACTACTGTCAAATGGTCAAACCCAAGATGTTATAAACCTAAAGATGTCCTACTCTACTCCCCTCAGGTTCAGCAGGGCAGGACAGGGAATGAGAAGGAAGTGAGTTTACCCATCCACACGTCCAAACCTGACTTCCCCACTCCAGCCAGTCTCTACAAGTCATCCATGAACATGAACACTACCAGGTAAGAGCTGTACACAGGTCCTCAGATGAATAAGAGCTGTAAGGTTAGCCTAGGACAGGTAGAGACAGACGGTGAGGTTAGCCTAGGACTGGTACCGACAGACGGTGAGGTTATCCTAGGACAGGTAGAGACAGACGGTGAGGTTAGCCTAGGTCCGGTAGAGACAGATGGTAAGGTTAGCCTAGGACAGGTAGAGACAGACGGTAAGGTTAGCCTAGGACAGGTAGAGACAGACGGTAAGGTTAGCCTAGGACAGGTAGAGACAGACGGTAAGGTTAGCCTAGGACAGGTAGAGACAGACGGTAAGGTTAGCCTAGGACAGGTAGAGACAGACGGTAAGGTTAGCCTAGGACAGGTAGAGACAGACGGTGAGGTTAGCCTAGGACAGGTAGAGACAGACGGTGAGGTTAGCCTAGGACAGGTAGAGACAGACGGTGAGGTTAGCCTAGGACAGGTAGAGACAGACGGTGAGGTTAGCCTAGGACAGGTAGAGACAGACGGTGAGGTTAGCCTAGGACAGGTAGAAACAGACGGTGAGGTTAGCCTAGGACAGGTAGAGACAGACGGTGAGGTTAGCCTAGGACAGGTAGAGACAGACGGTGAGGTTAGCCTAGGACAGGTAGAGACAGACGGTGAGGTTAGCCTAGGACAGGTAGAAACATGAGAGAGACTCATGTATTAGCTCTGGTAGAGGATTTGGCAAAACACGGTCTGGCAGTGGACACACAGACACACAGACTGACAGGCAGACACACAGACTGACAGGCAGACACACAGACTGACAGGCAGACACACAGACTGACAGGCAGACACACAGACTGACAGGCAGACACACAGACTGACAGGCAGACACACAGACTGACAGACGGACAGGCAGACAGACACAAGCTTGCTTCCTTTTTTGTTCTCCTCTCACTGTACACCTGAATGAGTTCCTCTGAGTGTGTGAGGGGAGGTCTAACTGTTTCCTCCTCTCCCTCCCCCTCCTCCCTCTGATGGTAGGATCTCCCCCCCACAGTGGACTGCTCCCCCCGTCCAGGACATGTCCTACTATACGTGAGTGGGATGGGGCTTGTTCACACAACACACTGATACATCCATGTACAGTAGTGTGTCTTTTCCAGATGCTATTTAAAAAAACAAATTAATTTTCAGTTCCCTCAGCCGATAAACTAGTAACAAACGTCGTAGTTGCATCAGGTCGTTAGGGCACAACGTGGTAGCCAGCAATTGTTACCACGGCAACGTTAAGTTCAACGGGAGTCATCACCTTGGCAACAGTAAACACATTTAAATGCAACACATGTATGCACATTGATGACTCACGTGTGTGTGTGTGTGTGTGTGTGTGTGTGTGTGTGTGTGTGTGTGTGTGTGTGTGTGTGTGTGTGTGTGTGTGTGGTGATAGCCATGTTATAGACATGTAATAACAGATTCTACATCATGTGTATTAGTACTGCTGTGTGTTGTCCTTTCTGATTTTAGTGTCCTGTTACTGAGCTGTGGTGTGGGGGTTAGGTACCCCGATCTCTGCTGTGGTGTGGGGGTTAGGTACCCCGATCTCTGCTGTGCTGTGGGGGTTAGGTACCCCGATCTCTGCTGTGCTGTGGGGGTTAGGTACCCCGATCTCTGCTGTGGGGGTTAGGTACCCCGATCTCTGCTGTGGGGGTTAGGTACCCCGATCTCTGCTGTGCTGTGGGGGTTAGGTACCCCGATCTCTGCTGTGCTGTGGGGGTTAGGTACCCCGATCTCTGCTGTGGTGTGGGGGTTAGGTACCCCGATCTCTGCTGTGGTGTGGGGGTTAGGTACCCCGATCTCTGCTGTGGTGTGGGGGTTAGGTACCCCGATCTCTGCTGTGCTGTGGGGGTTAGGTACCCCGATCTCTGCTGTGCTGTGGGGGTTAGGTACCCCGATCTCTGCTGTGGGGGTTAGGTACCCCGATCTCTGCTGTGGGGGTTAGGTACCCCGATCTCTGCTGTGCTGTGGGGGTTAGGTACCCCGATCTCTGCTGTGCTGTGGGGGTTAGGTACCCCGATCTCTGCTGTGGTGTGGGGGTTAGGTACCCCGATCTCTGCTGTGGTGTGGGGGTTAGGTACCCCGATCTCTGCTGTGGTGTGGGGGTTAGGTACCCCGATCTCTGCTGTGGTGTGGTGGTTAGGTACCCCGATCTCTGCTGTGGTGTGGTGGTTAGGTACCCCGATCTCTGCTGTGGTGTGGTGGTTAGGTACCCCGATCTCTGCTGTGGTGTGGGGGTTAGGTACCCCGATCTCTGCTGTGGTGTGGTGGTTAGGTACCCCGATCTCTGCTGTGGTGTGGTGGTTAGGTACCCCGATCTCTGCTGTGGTGTGGTGGTTAGGTACCCCGATCTCTGCTGTGGTGTGGTGGTTAGGTACCCCGATCTCTGCTGTGGTGTGGGGGTTAGGTACCCCGATCTCTGCTGTGGTGTGGGGGTTAGGTACCCCGATCTCTGCTGTGGTGTGGGGGTTAGGTACCCCGATCTCTGCTGTGGTGTGGGGGTTAGGTACCCCGATCTCTGCTGTGGTGTGGGGGTTAGGTACCCCGATCTCTGCTGTGGTGTGGGGGTTAGGTACCCCGATCTCTGCTGTGGTGTGGGGGTTAGGTACCCCGATCTCTGCTGTGGTGTGGGGGTTAGGTACCCCGATCTCTGCTGTGGTGTGGGGGTTAGGTACCCCGATCTCTGCTGTGGTGTGGGGGTTAGGTACCCCGATCTCTGCTGTGGTGTGGGGGTTAGGTACCCCGATCTCTGCTGTGGTGTGGGGGTTAGGTACCCCGATCTCTGCTGTGGTGTGGGGGTTAGGTACCCCGATCTCTGCTGTGGTGTGGGGGTTAGGTACCCCGATCTCTGCTGTGGTGTGGTGGTTAGGTACCCCGATCTCTGCTGTGGTGTGGGGGTTAGGTAGCCCGATCTCTGCTGTGGGGGTTAGGTAGCCCGATCTCTGCTGTGGGGGTTAGGTAGCCCGATCTCTGCTGTGGGGGTTAGGTAGCCCGATCTCTGCTGTGGGGGTTAGGTACCCCGATCTCTGCTGTGGTGTGGGGGTTAGGTACCCCGATCTCTGCTGTGGTGTGGGGGTTAGGTACCCCGATCTCTGCTGTGGTGTGGGGGTTAGGTACCCCGATCTCTGCTGTGGTGTGGGGGTTAGGTACCCCGATCTCTGCTGTGGTGTGGGGGTTAGGTACCCCGATCTCTGCTGTGGTGTGGGGGTTAGGTACCCCGATCTCTGCTGTGGTGTGGGGGTTGGGTACCCCGATCTCTGCTGTGGTGTGGGGGTTGGGTACCCCGATCTCTGCTGTGGTGTGGGGGTTGGGTACCCCGATCTCTGCTGTGGTGTGGTGGTTAGGTACCCCGATCTCTGCTGTGGTGTGGGGGTTAGGTACCCCGATCTCTGCTGTGGTGTGGGGGTTAGGTACCCCGATCTCTGCTGTGGTGTGGTGGTTAGGTACCCCGATCTCTGCTGTGGTGTGGTGGTTAGGTACCCCGATCTCTGCTGTGGTGTGGTGGTTAGGTACCCCGATCTCTGCTGTGGTGTGGGGGTTAGGTACCCCGATCTCTGCTGTGGTGTGGGGGTTAGGTACCCCGATCTCTGCTGTGGTGTGGGGGTTAGGTACCCCGATCTCTGCTGTGGTGTGGGGGTTAGGTACCCCGATCTCTGCTGTGGTGTGGGGGTTAGGTACCCCGATCTCTGCTGTGGGGGTTAGGTACCCCGATCTCTGCTGTGGGGGTTAGGTACCCCGATCTCTGCTGTGGGGGTTAGGTACCCCGATCTCTGCTGTGGGGGTTAGGTACCCCGATCTCTGCTGTGGGGGTTAGGTACCCCGATCTCTGCTGTGGTGTGGGGGTTAGGTACCCCGATCTCTGCTGTGGTGTGGGGGTTAGGTACCCCGATCTCTGCTGTGGTGTGGGGGTTAGGTACCCCGATCTCTGCTGTGGTGTGGGGGTTAGGTACCCCGATCTCTGCTGTGGTGTGGGGGTTAGGTACCCCGATCTCTGCTGTGGTGTGGGGGTTAGGTACCCCGATCTCTGCTGTGGTGTGGGGGTTAGGTACCCCGATCTCTGCTGTGGTGTGGGGGTTAGGTACCCCGATCTGTGGTGTGGGGGTTAGGTACCCCGATCTCTGCTGTGGTGTGGGGGTTAGGTACCCCGATCTCTGCTGTGGTGTGGGGGTTAGGTACCCCGATCTCTGTTGTGGTGTGGGGGTTAGGTACCCCGATCTCTGCATGTGGCTGTGTATTAGTTGGTAGAGAGTATAGACGGTGAACTCAGCTTTAATGACCGAGTAGACGGCAGGTAGTCTAGTGGTTAAGAGCATTGGGCGCCGTAACCGAAAGGTTGCTTGTTCGAATCCCAGAGCCAACGAGGTGAAACATCTCGTGTGCCCTTGAGCAAGGCACTTAGCCGTGACAGCTCCTGTAAGTTGTTGTGGAGAAGATGGTCTGCTAAATGACTCGCGTTGTACGGTGTGTTTGTGTTCAGGAAGACCAGCGGTACAATCGACGTGATTGGAGGAGGGACTGCTACCATCAGCAGAGTGGAGGGACGACGAAGACACAACCTGGAGGGAAATAACATCCAGGTACACACACACACACACACACACACACACACACACACACACACACACACACACACACACACACACACACCTGGAGAGAAACAACATCCTGGTACACACACACACACACACACCTGGAGAGAAACAACATCCTGGTACACACACACACACACACACCTGGAGAGAAACAACATCCTGGTACACACACACACACACACACCTGGAGAGAAATAACATCCAGGTACACACACACACACACACACACACACCTGGAGAGAAATATCATCCAGGTACACACACACACACACACACACACACACACACACACACACACACACACACACACACACACACACACACACACACACACACACACACACACACAACTCAATATTAGGAAGTTGGTCTTAATGTTTTGTAAACTCAGTGTATATTATGAGAGCTAAACAGAAAAAAATATATATTATTAATTTAAATAAAATAATGAGCCATACATTGACACATCGAGTCCAAAACATCAATTAAAAAATAAATGAATATCTAGGTAGTTTTAAATCTTCCAGGAACGCATCTTTAATTTCTTGAGGAAAACAGTCCTGCTGTTATGAAAACCTTATGTTGACACCCGGAGTCACATTCGTTTATTTTGAAAGCTATAGCACACCGTCTTTCTATAAAGTAGGTTTTTAAAGGACCTTTTAGTCTGGTGTCGTAGTAATACTGGTGTCGGGACAACACTACACTAACACATGAAAGGACATATAGAGGTCAATGTAACCATTCCATTGGCTGTTGAATCACATACCCGGTGGTGATTGGCTGTTTCTTCGTTGTCTAGGTGATTTCGGAACACTCGTCGTCGGACGCTGAGCCAAACCCCAACAAGATGCCCCCCTTCTTCCCCCCTGGCCCCCTCCCCCCTAACATCCCTCCTCCTCCATTCCTCCCCCCTCCTCCCAACGTCAGCCAGGCTCCACCTCTCATCCCCCCACCAAGTAAGTCTACACCTCTCTCACTTTGTCATTCTTTCTCTCCCCCCATCTCTCTCTGTCTCTCCGTCTCTCTCTCTGTCTCTCTGTCTCTCTCCCTGTCTCTCTCTCCTGCTTTCTGTCTCTTTCCCTCTAACTTTCTCTCCCACATTCTCTGTCAGGCTCTAACTTTCTCTCCCTTTTATATATTTGTATATTCACCCTGTTTAACTTTCCCACAGAGAGGAATTTGCTAACAATTGTTTTTATTTGGTAGGAATACCTATGAATGTCCCTCCTCCTGGTAAGAACAATATTCCCAACTACACTCACTAATACTACACAAAATACACAATGACATTCATGATGTGGGAAAGACTGAAGAGTTCCACATATTAGAATACTATATGGGTTTTATCTGTCTTAATGTACCCAGTTAGAATGTGTCAGTGTGGTGATGTCATAATGTGGAATAGACTCAACAGTTAGAATGTGTCAGTGTGGTGATGTCATAATGCGGTATAGACTCAACAGTTAGAATGTGTCAGTGTGGTGATGTCATAATGTGGAATAGACTCAACAGTTAGAATGTGTCAGTGTGGTGATGTCATAATGTGGTATAGACTCAACAGTTAGAATGTGTCAGTGTGGTGATGTCATAATGTGGAATAGACTCAACAGTTAGAATGTGTCAGTGTGGTGATGTCATAGTCATAATGTGGTATAGACTCAACAGTTAGAATGTGTCAGTGTGGTGATGTCATAATGTGGAATAGACTCAACAGTTAGAATGTGTCAGTGTGGTGATGTCATAGTCATAATGTGGTATAGACTCAACAGTTAGAATGTGTCAGTGTGGTGATGTCATAATGTGGAATAGACTCAACAGTTAGAATGTGTCAGTGTGGTGATGTCATAGTCATAATGTGGTATAGACTCAACAGTTAGAATGTGTCAGTGTGGTGATGTCATAATGTGGAATAGACTCAACAGTTAGAATGTGTCAGTGTGGTGATGTCATAGTCATAATGTGGTATAGACTCAACAGTTAGAATGTATCAGTGTGGTGATATAATGTGGTATAGACTCA
This sequence comes from Salvelinus fontinalis, assembly GCF_029448725.1. Lineage (NCBI taxonomy): Eukaryota > Metazoa > Chordata > Actinopteri > Salmoniformes > Salmonidae > Salvelinus > Salvelinus fontinalis. The sequence continues at coordinate 484,995 of NW_026600265.1, forward strand.
ACAGTTAGAGTGTGTGTGTTAATAGTAACACTGTGTGTGCAGGTTTCCCTCCTCCCAGCGGCCCCCCTCCGTCTCTCATCCCCACCTTGGACAGGTAAGACACCTCCACCTTGTAGACCTGGATAGATTGAGCCCTAGCCTCTCTCCTCCTATGTACGTGTAGAGATCTAAGGCAGCGTTTACACAGGCAGCCCAATTCTGATCTGTTAAACCAATTATTTACAAAAGCGCTGATCTGTTTAAATAGCGTTAGCATATTTGACTGGATGTCTATGGGTATCTGTTAGCATGCTAGTAGATACCCATCGACTTCCATTCAACACGCTAACGCTATTTAAACATTGGCTCATGAATACTACTTTAAACTTCCTTCATACTGGACACATAAACATGGTGTCCACGAGTCCACCTGACTCTGGGGAAGTAGATAAAGAGCATCATCGCCAAAATCCTGAAATATCCATTTAATGTGATTGATTGGATCAATATGTAAATAGCATCTAAAGTATTGGATAAAATGATAATGACGACTTTGATATATTGAACGTTTTTTTGTTTATTTTTTTATAGCAGTGGGCATCCAGGTGGATATGATGTCCGTCCCGTTCCACCATACCCCTTCCCCACAGGTAGAGGGCGACAACACACACTATCACTTTCAATCAATATTATATTATAGGAGTCTGTCCAAAATGGATCCCTATTCCCTATGTAGTATGCTACCGTTGACTAAGGTGCCATTTCCAATGTAGCCTCACTCTCAATCACTTTCAATTAATAATAAGTTATTATTATATTACATGGTATTAAATCAATCCACGGGCCTCATTTAGCAACATATATAGGATGAGTCCCGATGGGCCCCAATCTGGCCTATATAATGCACTTCTTTTAAGCAGGGCCAATAGGGCTGTGGTCAACAGTAGTGGCCTATATAGGGAATAGGGTTCCAGTTGGGAAGCACCCATTTATGAAATTGATCCAAAGTTTGATTGATATTAGGGCCGGTACGATACCAGTATCGCTATACTCTTTAGTATCGTGGCAAGGAAACAAAACACGAAGCAGATTGGCTCAATATGTAATACCTTCTTTAGGAAAACAGCCCTGATGTTGGAAACAAACATCATTATGATGGAAACAAACATCATTATGATGGAAAACAGCCCTGATGTTGGAAACAAACATCATTATGATGGAAACAAACATCATTATGATGGAAAACAGCCCTGATGTTGGAAACAAACATCATTATGTTGGAAACAAACATCATTATGATGGAAAACAGCCCTGATGTTGGAAACAAACATCATTATGTTGGAAACAAACATCATTATGATGGAAAACAGCCCTGATGTTGGAAACAAACATCATTATGATGGAAACAAACATCATTATGATGGAAAACAGCCCTGATGTTGGAAACAAACATCATTATGATGGAAAACAGCCCTGATGTTGGAAACAAACATCATTATGATGGAAACAAACATCATTATGATGGAAAACAGCCCTGATGTTGGAAACAAACATCATTATGATGGAAAACAGCCCTGATGTTGGAAACAAACATCATTATGTTGGAAACAAACATCATTATGATGGAAAACAGCCCTGATGTTGGAAACAAACATCATTATGTTGGAAACAAACATCATTATGTTGGAAAACAGCCCTGATGTTGGAAACAAACATCATTATGATGGAAACAAACATCATTATGTTGGAAAACAGCCCTGATGTTGGAAACAAACATCATTATGTTGGAAACAAACATCATTATGATGGAAAACAGCCCTGATGTTGGAAACAAACATCATTATGATGGAAACAAACACCATTATGATGGAAAACAGCCCTGATGTTGGAAACAAACATCATTATGTTGGAAACAAACATCATTATGTTGGAAAACAGCCCTGATGTTGGAAACAAACATCATTATGATGGAAACAAACATCATTATGTTGGAAAACAGCCCTGATGTTGGAAACAAACATCTTTATGATGGAAAACAGCCCTGATGTTGGAAACAAACATCATTATGTTGGAAAACAGCCCTGATGTTGGAAACAAACATCATTATGATGGAAAACAGCCCTGATGATGGAAACAAACATCATTATGATGGAAACAAACATCATTATGTTGGAAACAAACATCATTATGTTGGAAACAAACATCAGTATGATGGAAACAAACACCATTATGATGGAAAACAGCCCTGATGTTGGAAACAAACACCATTATGTTGGAAAACAGCCCTGATGTTGGAAACAAACATCATTATGTTGGGAAACAGCCCTGATGTTGGAAACAAACATCATTATGATGGAAAACAGCCCTGATGTTGGAAACAAACACCATTATGTTGGAAAACAGCCCTGATGTTGGAAACAAACATCATTATGTTGGAAAACAGCCCTGATGATGGAAACAAACATCATTATGATGGAAAACAAACATCATTATGATGGAAAACAGCCCTGATGTTGGAAACAAACATCATTATGTTGGAAACAAACATCATTATGATGGAAAACAGCCCTGATGTTGGAAACAAACATCATTATGATGGAAAACAGCCCTGATGTTGGAAACAAACATCATTATGTTGGAAACAAACATCATTATGATGGAAAACAGCCCTGATGTTGGAAACAAACATCATTATGATGGAAACAAACATCATTATGATGGAAAACAGCCCTGATGTTGGAAACAAACATCATTATGATGGAAAACAGCCCTGATGTTGGAAACAAACATCATTATGTTGGAAAACAGCCCTGATGTTGGAAACAAACATCATTATGTTGGAAACAAACATCATTATGATGGAAAACAGCCCTGATGTTGGAAACAAACATCATTATGATGGAAAACAGCCCTGATGTTGGAAACAAACATCATTATGTTGGAAACAAACATCATTATGATGGAAAACAGCCCTGATGTTGGAAACAAACATCATTATGATGGAAAACAGCCCTGATGATGGAAACAAACATCATTATGTTGGAAAACAGCCCTGATGTTGGAAACAAACATCATTATGATGGAAAACAGCCCTGATGTTGGAAACAAACATCATTATGATGGAAAACAGCCCTGATGATGGAAACAAACATCATTATGATGGAAAACAGCCCTGATGTTGGAAACAAACATCATTATGTTGGAAACAAACATCATTATGATGGAAAACAGCCCTGATGTTGGAAACAAACATCATTATGATGGAAAACAGCCCTGATGTTGGAAACAAACATCATTATGATGGAAACAAACATCATTATGTTGGAAACAAACATCATTATGATGGAAAACAGCCCTGATGTTGGAAACAAACATCATTATGATGGAAAACAGCCCTGATGTTGGAAACAAACATCATTATGATGGAAAACAGCCCTGATGTTGGAAACAAACATCATTATGATGGAAAACAGCCCTGATGTTGGAAACAAACATCATTATGATGGAAACAAACATCATTATGATGGAAACAAACATCATTATGATGGAAACAAACATCATTATGTTGGAAACAAACATCATTATGATGGAAAACAGCCCTGATGTTGGAAACAAACATCATTATGTTGGAAACAAACATCATTATGATGGAAAACAGCCCTGATGTTGGAAACAAACATCATTATGATGGAAACAAACGTCATTATGATGTCATCCAGAGTCACATGTATTTATTTTCCAAGTTGTAGCACACCATGTGTTACACCCAGCAGGTTTTTAAAGCACCAAACAGTTTAGTCTGTTACGATACTGCTATCGTCTCGGCCGTAATTGATATGGGATGTATTTTAACTCCACGTGTAAGGTTCTTTAGGTGGGCACACACTGATATGTACAAACACAATATTGTAATAATCCATCATGTTTATTGTCCCTCAGGTGGTTTCCCTCCTCCTATGACAGGTATGTCCTCATCACTACAGTATATCACTACAGTATGTCCTCATCACTACAGCATATCACTACAGTACATCACTACAGTATATCACTACAGTACATCACTACAGTATGTCACTACAGTATATCACTACAGTATGTCCTCATCACTACAGTATATCACTACAGTACATCACTACAGTACATCACTACAGTATATCACTACAGTATGTCCTCATCACTACAGCATATCACTACAGTATATCACTACAGTATGTCACTACAGTATATCACTACAGTATATCACTACAGTACATCACTACAGTACGTCACTACAGTATATCACTACAGTATATCACTACAGTACATCACTACAGTATGTCCTCATCACTACAGTATATCACTACAGCATATCACTACAGCATATCACTACAGCATATCACTACAGTATATCACTACAGTATATCACTACAGTATATCACTACAGTATATCACTACAGTACATCACTACAGTATATCACTACAGTACATCACTACAGTATATCACTACAGTATATCACTACAGTATATCACTACAGTACATCACTACAGTATATCACTACAGTACATCACTACAGTATGTCCTCATCACTACAGTACATCACTACAGTATATCACTACAGTACATCACTACAGTACATCACTACAGTACATCACTACAGTACATCACTACAGTATATCACTACAGTATATCACTACAGCATATCACTACAGTATATCACTACAGTATATCACTACAGTATATCACTACAGTACATCACTACAGTACATCACTACAGTACATCACTACAGTACATCACTACAGTATATCACTACAGTATATCACTACAGCATATCACTACAGTACATCACTACAGTATGTCCTCATCACTACAGTATATCACTACAGTATATCACTACAGTACATCACTACAGTACATCACTACAGTACATCACTACAGTATATCACTACAGTATATCACTACAGTATATCACTACAGTATGTCCTCATCACTACAGTATATCACTACAGTATATCACTACAGTATGTCCTCATCACTACAGTACATCACTACAGTATATCACTACAGTATATCACTACAGTATATCACTACAGTACATCACTACAGTATGTCCTCATCACTACAGTATATCACTACAGTATATCACTACAGTACATCACTACAGTACATCACTACAGTATGTCCTCATCACTACAGCATATCACTACAGTATGTCCTCATCACTACAGTATGTCCTCATCACTACAGTATGTCCTCATCACTACAGCATATCACTACAGTACATCACTACAGTATGTCCTCATCACTACAGTATGTCCTCATCACTACAGCATATCACTACAGTATATCACTACAGTATATCACTACAGTATATCACTACAGTATGTCCTCATCACTACAGTACATCACTACAGTATATCACTACAGTATATCACTACAGTATGTCCTCATCACTACAGCATATCACTACAGTATATCACTACAGTATATCACTACAGTATGTCCTCATCACTACAGCATATCACTACAGTACATCACTACAGTATATCACTACAGTACATCACTACAGTACATCACTACAGTATATCACTACAGTATATCACTACAGTATATCACTACAGTATATCACTACAGTATATCACTACAGTATGTCCTCATCACTACAGCATATCACTACAGTATATCACTACAGTATGTCCTCATCACTACAGCATATCACTACAGTATGTCCTCATCACTACAGCATATCACTACAGTACATCACTACAGTACATCACTACAGTATATCACTACAGTATATCACTACAGTATATCACTACAGTATATCACTACAGTATGTCCTCATCACTACAGTATATCACTACAGTATATCACTACAGTATATCACTACAGTATATCACTACAGTATATCACTACAGTATATCACTACAGTATGTCCTCATCACTACAGCATATCACTACAGTATATCACTACAGTACATCACTACAGCATATCACTACAGTATATCACTACAGTACATCACTACAGTATGTCCTCATCACTACAGTATATCACTACAGTATATCCTCTTCCTCACTACAGTATATCCTCCTCCTCCTCACTACAGTATATCACTACAGTATATCACTAGAGTATCTCCTCCTCTTCCTCACTACAGTATCTCCTCCTCTTCATCACTACAGTATATCCTCCTCCTCCTCCTCACTACAGTATATCCTCCTCACTACAGTATATCCTCCTCCTCACTACTATAACGTCTCTGTCTCCAGGTGGCTACCCTCCTCCTATGCCAGGTGTGGTGTCTCCATGGCCTCCTATGATGGACCAGTCTAAACAGTGGGACTACTACCCTCCAGGTAAACCAGTCTAAACAGTAGGACTACTACCCTCCAGGTAAACCAGTCTAAACAGTAGGACTACTACCCTCCAGGTAAACCAGTGTAAACAGTAGGACTACTACCCTCCAGGTAAACCGGTCTAAACAGTGGGATTACTACCCTCCAGGTAAACCAGTCTAAACAGTAGTACTACTACCCTCCAGGTAAACCAGTCTAAACAGTGGGACTACTACCCTCCAGGTAAACCAGTCTAAACAGTGGGACTACTACCCTCCAGGTAAACCAGTCTAAACAGTGGGACTACTACCCTCCAGGTAAACCAGTCTAAACAGTGGGACTACTACCCTCCAGGTAAACCAGTCTAAACAGTGGGACTACTACCCTCCAGGTAAACCAGTCTAAACAGTAGTACTACTACCCTCCAGGTAAACCAGTCTAAACAGTAGGACTACTACCCTCCAGGTAAACCAGTCTAAACAGTGGGACTACTACCCTCCAGGTAAACCAGTCTAAACAGTGGGACTACTACCCTCCAGGTAAACCAGTCTAAACAGTAGGACTACTACCCTCCAGGTAAACCAGTGTAAACAGTAGGACTACTACCCTCCAGGTAAACCAGTCTAAACAGTAGGACTACTACCCTCCAGGTAAACCAGTCTAAACAGTAGTACTACTATCCTCCAGGTAAACCAGTCTAAACAGAAGTACTACTACCCCCCAGGTAAACCAGTGTAAACAGTGGGACTACTACCCTCCAGGTAAACCAGTGTAAACAGTGGGACTACTACCCTCCAGGTAAACCAGTCTAAACAGTGGGACTGCTACCCTCCAGGTAAACCAGTCTAAACAGTGGGACTGCTACCCTCCAGATAAACCTAAACAGGAGGGTGGTATAGACCATGTATTTATTTAATGTGATCCGCAGTATATCTGTGTAATAGCAGAATTTAAAGGTCATATCTGATTGAGTTGACCTATGCAGCGGTTACCGTGACTACAGTCTCCGTGAACACAGGAACATTGCCTTTAAAAGGGTCACTCTCTGTTAGTCAGCGCCTCTACAAACTGTTTTTTGGTGTCAGCTAATGTTTTTTACTAGTGATCAATAACCAACCAGTCAATCAATAACCAATCAGTCTGACCTGATGTTTTTTACTGTACTACTACCCACCAGGACCGGGACCGGGACCAGGACCCAGACGGGAGGACAAGAGGGAGAAGGAGAGAGAGAGACCCAGGGAGAGACCACATGAGAGGGAGAGAGAGAGAGAGCACAGCCCCTCCACAATGGCTTACAACAGGTTAGTCAAGGACGACGCGGCGTCAGCGTGTTAGTTGAGGACGACGCGGCGACAGCGGGTTAGCCGAGGACGACGCGGCGACAGCGGGTTAGCCGAGGACGACGCGGCCACAGCGGGTTAGTCGAGGACGACGCGGCCACAGCGGGTTAGCCGAGGACGACGCGGCCACAGCGGGTTAGCCGAGGACGACGCGGCCACAGCGGGTTAGCCGAGGACGACGCGGCCACAGCGGGTTAGTCGAGGACGACGCGGCCACAGCGGGTTAGTCGAGGACGACGCGGCCACAGCGGGTTAGTCGAGGACGACGCGGCGACAGCGGGTTAGTCGAGGACGACGCGGCGACAGCGGGTTAGTCGAGGACGACGCGGCGACAGCGGGTTAGTCGAGGACGACGCGGCGACAGCGGGTTAGCCGAGGACGACGCGGCGACAGCGGGTTAGCCGAGGACGACGCGGCCACAGCGGGTTAGCCGAGGACGACGCGGCCACAGCGGGTTAGCCGAGGACGGCGCGGCCACAGCGGGTTAGCCGAGGACGGCGCGGCCACAGCGGGTTAGCCGAGGACGGCGCGGCCACAGCGGGTTAGCCGAGGACGGCGCGGCCACAGCGGGTTAGCCGAGGACGACGCGGCCACAGCGGGTTATTCGAGGACGACGCGGCCACAGCGGGTTAGCCGAGGACGACGCGGCGTCAGCGGGTTAGCCGAGGACGACGCGGCGTCAGCGGGTTAGCCGAGGACGACGAGGCCACAGCGGGTTAGCCGAGGACGACGCGGCGTCAGCGGGTTAGCCGAGGACGACGCGGCGTCAGCGGGTTAGCCGAGGACGACGAGGCGACGACAGCGGGTTAGCCGAGGACGACGCGGCGACGACAGCGGGTTAGCCGGGGACGACGCGGCGACGACAGCGGGTTAGCCGGGGACGACGCGGCGACGACAGCGGGTTAGCCGGGGACGACGCGGCGACGACAGCGGGTTAGCCGGGGACGACGCGGCGACGACAGCGGGTTAGCCGGGGACGACGCGGCGACGACAGCGGGTTAGCCGGGGACGACGCGGCGACGACAGCGGGTTAGCCGGGGACGACGCGGCGACGACAGCGGGTTAGCCGGGGACGACGCGGCGACGACAGCGGGTTAGCCGGGGACGACGCGGCGACGACAGCGGGTTAGCCGGGGACGACGCGGCGACGACAGCGGGTTAGCCGGGGACGACGCGGCGACGACAGCGGGTTAGCCGGGGACGACGCGGCGACGACAGCGGGTTAGCCGGGGACGACGCGGCGACGACAGCGGGTTAGCCGGGGACGACGCGGCGACGACAGCGGGTTAGCCGGGGACGCCGCGGCGACGACAGCGGGTTAGCCGGGGACGCCGCGGCGACGACAGCGGGTTAGCCGGGGACGCCGCGGCGACGACAGCGGGTTAGCCGGGGACGACGCGGCGACGACAGCGGGTTAGCCGGGGACGACGCGGCGACGACAGCGGGTTAGCCGGGGACGACGCGGCGACGACAGCGGGTTAGCCGGGGACGACGCGGCGACGACAGCGGGTTAGCCGGGGACGACGCGGCGACGACAGCGGGTTAGCCGGGGACGACGCGGCGACGACAGCGGGTTAGCCGAGGACGACGCGGCGACGACAGCGGGTTAGCCGAGGACGACGCGGCGACGACAGCGGGTTAGCCGAGGACGACGCGGCGACAGTGTTCTCCTAACAGTATTTCTTCCCCCACTGTCCCCGTACCGGGCTCGGACCAGTGGTCCTCTGCCCGCTAACACAAGTGACCGCATTCCTTGGCAACGCACAAACCAGTTGAGCTATAGAAACATATTGAGTACGATAGCTAGCTATGGAGTGCGCTTACAGCACACTCTTAACGGGCAGGTAGCCTAGTGGTTATAGCGTTGGTTAGTAACCCAAAGGTTGCTAGATCTAATCCCCGAGCTGACAAGGTATAAATCTGTCGTCCTGCCCCTGAACAAGGCAGTTAACCCACTGTTCTCAGGCCGTCATTGTAAATAAGAATTTGTTCTTAACTGACTTGCCTAGTTAAATAAAGGTTAAATAAAAATTAACTCTGTTACTAGGGCCCTATAAAATCTGGAGACCGCGGACGGGATCGCAGAATCCAGACAAAAACTAAATGTATTGAACATTTAATTAATTTGCTCCAAGTTTATCATAAGACGTTAGCAGAGTGCCATCAGTGATTCCTATTCCCACCAGCTTTCTGAAGAGGCAACGAGGAATGTGTGGTTTGCACTCAGCTACCCCTTCATGTAGCCGTTAGCCACGATGCTAATGAAAAATCTTCTGGTAGGTGCAACGTTTTCTGTAAAAAATAAATTAAAAAAAAATCAATTAAATGTTAACTACAAAGTAGCCTATGCTTTAACCAGGCTGAATGACATCAGGATTATTTTCATTGTCGTGATTTGCACAGGTAGCATGCACAAAGCCAACCTAACTAACCAAGAAACAACCAAACTAACCAAGAAACAACTTCATCAGATGACAGTCTTATAACATGTTATACAATAAATCTATGTTTTGTTCGAAAAATGTGCATATTTGAGGTATAAATCAGTTTTACATTGCAGCTACCATCACAGCTACCGTCAGAAATAGAACCGAAGCAGCCAGAGTAATTACAGACACCAACGTCAAATACCTAAATACTCATCATAAAACATTTCTGAAAAATCGATGGTGTACAGCAAATGAAAGACAAACATCTTGTGAATCCAGCCAATATTTCCGATTTTTTTTAAGTGTTTTACAGCGAAAACACAATATAGCATTATATTAGCTTACTACAATAGCCTACCACACTACACTACCACACTAGCGATAGTAGTAGGCACGTTAGCGATAGGGAATAAACCAGCAAAAGATATTAATTTTCACTAACCTTCATAAACCTTCATCAGATGACAGTCCTATAACATCGGGTTATACATACACTTATGTTTTGTTTGAAAATGTGCATATTTAGAGCTGAAATCAGTGGTTATACATTGTGCTAACGTAGCATCTTTTTCCCAGAATGTGCGGATATTTTTATGACACTCAACTATTCTGTTCACTCTAACTATTCATAAACGTTACTAGAAAATACATGTTGTATAGGAAATGATAGATACACTAGTTCTTAATGCAATCGCCGTGTTAGAATTCTAAAAATAACTTCATTACGACACACAGCTTAGTTATAGCGAGAGCATGTCCAAAATCTGGGCGCAAACGACTATTTCACATGTTCGATAGATATATGAAATAGCATCATAAAATGGGTCCTACTTTTGATGATCTTTCATCAGAATGTTGTACAAGGGGTCCTTTGTCCAGAACAATCGTTGTTTGGTTTTAGAATGTCCTCTTCTCCAGTCAATTAGCATGGAAAGCTAGCAAAGTAGCGCGAAGCTCTCCTTCCTGAACAAAGGCACACAACGCAACATGCCTAACGTCCCGAATAAATTTCAATAATCTAATAAAACTATATTGAAAAAACATACTTTACGATGATATTGTCACATGTATCAAATAAAATCAAAGCCGGAGATATTAGTCGTCTATAACGACAGCTTATCAGAAGGCAAAACCAGGTCCCTTCACGCGCTCTCAAGAAAACAGGAAACTGGTGACACGTCATGCTGAGAGCTTTTATTCGACCCCAGATCAAGTTATTCACTCCATTTCTTATCTCATTGCCTGTCGACATCTAGTGGAAGACGTATGAAGTGCATGTATTCTAATAAATATCAAGGGCATTTATAGGTAGGCCCTAGAACAGAGCATCGATTTCATTTTTTCCACTTCCTGTCAGGAAGTTTGCTGCCAAATTAGTTCTGTTTTACTCACAGATATAATTCAAACGGTTTTAGAAACTAGAGAGTGTTTTCTATCCAATAGTAATAATAATAATATGCATATTGTACGAGCAAGAATTGAGTACGAGGCCGTTTAAATTGGGCACGATTTTCCCCCAAAGTGAAAACAGCGCCCTCTGTCCTCAACAACGACCAACAGATTGGCTCATCTCACTGTCCAATCAGAAAAGATCTGTTTAACTTCTTATGGGCAATGCTGGACGGTAGCGTCCCACCTGGCCAACATCCGGTGAAATTGCAGAGTGTGAAATTCAAATGACAGAAATATAAAAATTTAACATTCATGTAAATACAAGTATTATACATCAAAATAAAGCTTAACTTCTTGTTAATCCAGCCGCTGTGTCTGATTTTAAAAAGGCTTTACGACGAAAGCACACCATGCGATTATCTGACAGCTCCCCGCATACAAAAGCATGAAAACAGTTTTCAACCAGGCAGGTGCGACACGAAAGTCAGAAATAGCGATATAATAAATGCCTTACCTTTGAAGATCTTCTTCTGTTGGCACTCCAAAAGGTCCCAGTTACATCACAAATGGTCCTTTTGTTCGATAACGTCCTTCTTTATATCCATAAAAACTCAGTTTAGCTGTCGCGCTTCATTCAATAATCCACTCGATTTCCCTCCTTCAAAATGAAGCCCAAACGTTACCAATAAACTTATCCAAAAGAGTCAAACAACGTTTATAATCAAACCTCAGGTACCGTAATACGCAAATAAACAATACAATTTAAGACGGAGATGTTCATTACCGGAGATAAATAACAAAGAACGCACTTTCATCCACGCGCATGGAAACACGACAGCCAAAATGGGAGCCTCTTAGAAAAACTACAACTTCTTGCAAATTTTTCCAAAAACCAGCCTGAACTCTTTCTAAAGACTGTTGACATCTAGTGGAAGCCCTAGGAACTGCAATTTTTTTGGGGATAGTTTGTCCTCAGGGTTTCGCCTGCCATATCAGTTCTGTTATACTCACAGACATTATTCTAACATTTTTAGAAACTTTAGAGTGTTTTCTATCTCTATTATATGCATATCCTAGCTTCTGGGCCTGAGTAACAGGCAGTTTACTTTGGGCACGCTTTTCATCCGGACGTGAAAATACTGCCCCCTACCCAAGAGAGGTTAAACAACAACTGACAGATTGACACACCTCATCTCACTGTCCAATCAGAAAAGATCTGTTTAACAACGACCAGATTGAACAGTGAGTTGTTTCAATCAGAAAAGATGATTAGTCATGTCACTGTCCAGCGTCCAATGAGATATTCTGTCTGGTCTCCATAGTGACGAGGAGCGGTACCGCGGTTACCGGGAGTACCAGGCGGAGCGTGGCTACAGCGGCGGTGACCGTGGAGGAGGTGACCGTGGAGGGGGGGAGCGTGGAGGCGTAGACCGCGGAGGTGACCGTGGAGGTGGGGAGCGTGGCGGTGACCGTGGCAGTGGTGGTGAGCGTGGTGGTGGAGGCGGGGAGCGTCACAGAGAGAGGTCGAGCCGTGAGAAGGAGGAGAGACACAGAGAGAGAAGACACAGAGAGAAGGAGGAGGGGAGACACAAGTCATCACGCAGGTACGACACACACACACACACACTATTTCACCTCTTTGCTGTATCAGAATCAGAACTGTCTTCCTTTCCCCCCCCCCTCTCTCTCTCTCTCCCTCCCTCTCCCTCACTCTCTCCCCCTCTCTCTCACTCTGAGCAGTAGCAGCAGGAGGAGACATGATAGTGAAGAAGGAGACGGTCACAGGAGACACAAACACAAGAAGAGCAAGAGAAGCAAGGAGGGCAAGGAACCTAGTGATGACATGGGAGGAGACCAGGAGAACCAGGACACCATGGAGTGATGAAGACAACATCCTCCTCTCCCTCTCCTCATCTCTCTCTCTCTCCCTCTCTACGTCCCTCCATCTGTCTCTCTCTCTCTCTGTTTCCCTCTCTACGTCCCTCCATCTGTCTCTCTCTCTCTCTGTTTCCCTCTCTACGTCCCTCCATCTGTCTCTCTCTCTCTCTGTTTCCCTCTCTACGTCCCTCCATCTGTCTCTCTCCCTCTGTTTCCCTCTATACGTCCCTCCATCTTTCTCTCTCTCCCTCTGTTTCCCTCTATACGTCCCTCCATCTGTCTCTCTCGCCCTCTGTTTCCCTCTATACGCCCCTCCATCTTTCTCTCTCTCCTCTCCCTCTCCTCATCTCTCTCTCTCTCTGTTTCCCTCTATACGTCCCTCCATCTGTCTCTCTCTCCCTCTGTTTCCCTCTATACACCCCTCCATCTGTCTCTCTCTCCCTCTGTTTCCCTCTATACGCCCCTCCATCTGTCTCTCTCTCCCTCTGTTTCCCTCTCTACGCCCCTCCATCTGTCTCTCTCTCCCTCTGTTTCCCTCTCTACGTCCCTCCCTCTGTCTCTCTCTCCTCTCCCTCTCCTCATCTGTCTCTCCTGTTTCCCTCTACGTCCCTCCATCTGTCTCTCTCTCCCTCTGTTTCCCTCTGTCCCTCCATCTTTCTCTCTCTCCTCTCCCTCTCCTCATCTGTCTCTCCTGTTTCCCTCTCTACGTCCCTCCATCTTTCTCTCTCTCCTCTCCCTCAGAGCACTGTTGTAGTTGATCATGCTCAGAGATCGTTGTTTACCCGTTCCCTTCGTAGTCATGACGATCATAAACAACCCTCATCTTCTGTCATTTATTTTCTTAACCAAACACCTCGCTGAAAGATGTCAATTTGTTGAATTAAAAAACAAGCTTTTGATAACTTCTGTGTGTTTGGTGGTTTCTGTGTGTTTGGTGGTTTCTGTGTGTTGGGGGGTTTCGGCACACCTATATTTGGGGAGTTTCTCCCATTCTTCTCTGCAGATCCTCTCAAGCTCTGTCAGGTTGTTAGACAGAGGGTCAAGATTGGGGTCAAGTCCGGGCTCTGGCTGGGCCACTTAAGGACATTCAGAGACTTGTCCCGAAGCCGCTCATGTGTTGTCTTGGCTGTGTGCTTAGGGTCGTTGTCCTGTTGGAAGGTGAACCTTCGCCCCAGTCTGAGGTCGTGAGCGCTCTGGAGCAGGTTTTCATCAAGGATCTCTCTGTACTTTGCTCCGTTCATCTTTGCCTCGATCCTACACCGACGCATGTCTTGTATTCAAGATCCTAAATGGCCTGGCTCCCCCTCCACTCATCCTACACCGACGCATGTCTTGTATTCAAGATCCTAAATGGCCTGGCTCCCCCTCCACTCATCCTACACAGACGCATGTCTTGTATTCAAGATCCTAAATGGCCTGGCTCCCCCTCCACTCATCCTACACCGACGCATGTCTTGTATTCAAGATCCTAAATGGCCTGGCTCCCCCTCCACTCATCCTACACCGACGCATGTCTAGCCGAGGACGACGCGGCGACGACAGCGGGTTAGCCGAGGACGACGCGGCGACGACAGCGGGTTAGCCGAGGACGACGCGGCGACGACAGCGGGTTAGCCGAGGACGACGCGGCGACGACAGCGGGTTAGCCGAGGACGACGCGGCGACGACAGCGGGTTAGCCGAGGACGACGCGGCGACGACAGCGGGTTAGCCGAGGACGACGCGGCGACGACAGCGGGTTAGCCGAGGACGCCGCGGCGACGACAGCGGGTTAGCCGAGGACGCCGCGGCGACGACAGCGGGTTAGCCGAGGACGCCGCGGCGACGACAGCGGGTTAGCCGAGGACGCCGCGGCGACGACAGCGGGTTAGCCGAGGACGACGCGGCGACGACAGCGGGTTAGCCGAGGACGACGCGGCGACGACAGCGGGTTAGCCGGGGACGACGCGGCGACGACAGCGGGTTAGCCGGGGACGACGCGGCGACGACAGCGGGTTAGCCGGGGACGACGCGGCGACGACAGCGGGTTAGCCTGGGACGACGCGGCGACGACAGCGGGTTAGCCGGGGACGACGCGGCGACGACAGCGGGTTAGCCGGGGACGACGCGGCGACGACAGCGGGTTAGCCGGGGACGACGCGGCGACGACAGCGGGTTAGCCGGGGACGAGGCGGCGACGACAGCGGGTTAGCCGGGGACGACGCGGCGACGACAGCGGGTTAGCCGGGGACGACGCGGCGACGACAGCGGGTTAGCCGGGGACGACGCGGCGACGACAGCGGGTTAGCCGGGGACGACGCGGCGACGACAGCGGGTTAGCCGGGGACGACGCGGCGACGACAGCGGGTTAGCCGGGGACGACGCGGCGACGACAGCGGGTTAGCCGGGGACGACGCGGCGACGACAGCGGGTTAGCCGGGGACGACGCGGCGACGACAGCGGGTTAGCCGAGGACGACAGCGGGTTAGCCGAGGACGACGCGGCGACAGTGTTCTCCTAACAGTATTTCTTCCCCCACTGTCCCCGTACCGGGCTCGGACCAGTGGTCCTCTGCCCGCTAACACAAGTGACCGCATTCCTTGGCAACGCACAAACCAGTTGAGCTATAGAAACATATTGAGTACAATAGCTAGCTATGGAGTGCGCTTACAGCACACTCTTAACGGGCAGGTAGCCTAGTGGTTATAGCGTTGGTTAGTAACCCAAAGGTTGCTAGATCTAATCCCCGAGCTGACAAGGTATAAATCTGTCGTCCTGCCCCTGAACAAGGCAGTTAACCCACTGTTCTCAGGCCGTCATTGTAAATAAGAATTTGTTCTTAACTGACTTGCCTAGTTAAATAAAGGTTAAATAAAAATTAACTCTGTTACTAGGGCCCTATAAAATCTGGAGACCGCGGACGGGATCGCAGAATCCAGACAAAAACTAAATGTATTGAACATTTAATTAATTTGCTCCAAGTTTATCATAAGACGTTAGCAGAGTGCCATCAGTGATTCCTATTCCCACCAGCTTTCTGAAGAGGCAACGAGGAATGTGTGGTTTGCACTCAGCTACCCCTTCATGTAGCCGTTAGCCACGATGCTAATGAAAAATCTTCTGGTAGGTGCAACGTTTTCTGTAAAAAAAAAATAAAAAAAAAATCAATTAAATGTTAACTACAAAGTAGCCTATGCTTTAACCAGGCTGAATGACATCAGGATTATTTTCATTGTCGTGATTTGCACAGGTAGCATGCACAAAGCCAACCTAACTAACCAAGAAACAACCAAACTAACCAAGAAACAACTTCATCAGATGACAGTCTTATAACATGTTATACAATAAATCTATGTTTTGTTCGAAAAATGTGCATATTTGAGGTATAAATCAGTTTTACATTGCAGCTACCATCACAGCTACCGTCAGAAATAGAACCGAAGCAGCCAGAGTAATTACAGACACCAACGTCAAATACCTAAATACTCATCATAAAACATTTCTGAAAAATCGATGGTGTACAGCAAATGAAAGACAAACATCTTGTGAATCCAGCCAATATTTCCGATTTTTTTAAGTGTTTTACAGCGAAAACACAATATAGCATTATATTAGCTTACTACAATAGCCTACCACACTACACTACCACACTAGCGATAGCAATAGGCACGTTAGCGATAGGGAATAAACCAGCAAAAGATATTAATTTTCACTAACCTTCATAAACCTTCATCAGATGACAGTCCTATAACATCAGGTTATACATACACTTATGTTTTGTTTGAAAATGTGCATATTTAGAGCTGAAATCAGTGGTTATACATTGTGCTAACGTAGCATCTTTTTCCCAGAATGTGCGGATATTTTTATGACACTCAACTATTCTGTTCACTCTAACTATTCATAAACGTTACTAGAAAATACATGTTGTATAGGAAATGATAGATACACTAGTTCTTAATGCAATCGCCGTGTTAGAATTCTAAAAATAACTTCATTACGACACACAGCTTAGTTATAGCGAGAGCATGTCCAAAATCTGGGCGCAAACGACTATTTCACATGTTCGATAGATATATGAAATAGCATCATAAAATGGGTCCTACTTTTGATGATCTTTCATCAGAATGTTGTACAAGGGGTCCTTTGTCCAGAACAATCGTTGTTTGGTTTTAGAATGTCCTCTTCTCCAGTCAATTAGCACAGAAAGCTAGCAAAGTAGCGCGAAGCTCTCCTTCCTGAACAAAGGCACACAACGCAACATGCCTAACGTCCCGAATAAATTTCAATAATCTAATAAAACTATATTGAAAAAACATACTTTACGATGATATTGTCACATGTATCAAATAAAATCAAAGCCGGAGATATTAGTCGTCTATAACGACAGCTTATCAGAAGGCAAAACCAGGTCCCTTCACGCGCTCTCAAGAAAACAGGAAACTGGTGACACGTCATGCTGAGAGCTTTTATTCGACCCCAGATCAAGTTATTCACTCCATTTCTTATCTCATTGCCTGTCGACATCTAGTGGAAGACGTATGAAGTGCATGTATTCTAATAAATATCAAGGGCATTTATAGGTAGGCCCTAGAACAGAGCATCGATTTCATTTTTTCCACTTCCTGTCAGGAAGTTTGCTGCCAAATTAGTTCTGTTTTACTCACAGATATAATTCAAACGGTTTTAGAAACTAGAGAGTGTTTTCTATCCAATAGTAATAATAATAATATGCATATTGTACGAGCAAGAATTGAGTACGAGGCCGTTTAAATTGGGCACGATTTTCCCCCAAAGTGAAAACAGCGCCCTCTGTCCTCAACAACGACCAACAGATTGGCTCATCTCACTGTCCAATCAGAAAAGATCTGTTTAACTTCTTATGGGCAATGCTGGACGGTAGCGTCCCACCTGGCCAACATCCGGTGAAATTGCAGAGTGTGAAATTCAAATGACAGAAATATAAAAATTTAACATTCATGTAAATACAAGTATTATACATCAAAATAAAGCTTAACTTCTTGTTAATCCAGCCGCTGTGTCTGATTTTAAAAAGGCTTTACGACGAAAGCACACCATGCGATTATCTGAGGACAGCTCCCCGCATACAAAAGCATGAAAACAGTTTTCAACCAGGCAGGTGCGACACGAAAGTCAGAAATAGCGATATAATAAATGCCTTACCTTTGAAGATCTTCTTCTGTTGGCACTCCAAAAGGTCCCAGTTACATCACAAATGGTCCTTTTGTTCGATAACGTCCTTCTTTATATCCATAAAAACTCAGTTTAGCTGTCGCGCTTCATTCAATAATCCACTCGATTTCCCTCCTTCAAAATGAAGCCCAAACGTTACCAATAAACTTATCCAAAAGAGTCAAACAACGTTTATAATCAAACCTCAGGTACCGTAATACGCAAATAAACAATACAATTTAAGACGGAGATGTTCATTACCGGAGATAAATAACAAAGAACGCACTTTCATCCACGCGCATGGAAACACGACAGCCAAAATGGGAGCCTCTTAGAAAAACTACAACTTCTTGCAAATTTTTCCAAAAACCAGCCTGAACTCTTTCTAAAGACTGTTGACATCTAGTGGAAGCCCTAGGAACTGCAATTTTTTTGGGGATAGTTTGTCCTCAGGGTTTCGCCTGCCATATCAGTTCTGTTATACTCACAGACATTATTCTAACATTTTTAGAAACTTTAGAGTGTTTTCTATCTCTATTATATGCATATCCTAGCTTCTGGGCCTGAGTAACAGGCAGTTTACTTTGGGCACGCTTTTCATCCGGACGTGAAAATACTGCCCCCTACCCAAGAGAGGTTAAACAACAACTGACAGATTGACACACCTCATCTCACTGTCCAATCAGAAAAGATCTGTTTAACAACGACCAGATTGAACAGTGAGTTGTTTCAATCAGAAAAGATGATTAGTCATGTCACTGTCCAGCGTCCAATGAGATATTCTGTCTGGTCTCCATAGTGACGAGGAGCGGTACCGCGGTTACCGGGAGTACCAGGCGGAGCGTGGCTACAGCGGCGGTGACCGTGGAGGAGGTGACCGTGGAGGGGGGGAGCGTGGAGGCGTAGACCGCGGAGGTGACCGTGGAGGTGGGGAGCGTGGCGGTGACCGTGGCAGTGGTGGTGAGCGTGGTGGTGGAGGCGGGGAGCGTCACAGAGAGAGGTCGAGCCGTGAGAAGGAGGAGAGACACAGAGAGAGAAGACACAGAGAGAAGGAGGAGGGGAGACACAAGTCATCACGCAGGTACGACACACACACACACACACTATTTCACCTCTTTGCTGTATCAGAATCAGAACTGTCTTCCTTTTCCCCCCCCCTCTCTCTCTCTCTCCCTCCCTCTCCCTCACTCTCTCCCCCTCTCTCTCACTCTGAGCAGTAGCAGCAGGAGGAGACATGATAGTGAAGAAGGAGACGGTCACAGGAGACACAAACACAAGAAGAGCAAGAGAAGCAAGGAGGGCAAGGAACCTAGTGATGACATGGGAGGAGACCAGGAGAACCAGGACACCATGGAGTGATGAAGACAACATCCTCCTCTCCCTCTCCTCATCTCTCTCTCTCTCCCTCTCTACGTCCCTCCATCTGTCTCTCTCTCTCTCTGTTTCCCTCTCTACGTCCCTCCATCTGTCTCTCTCTCTCTCTGTTTCCCTCTCTACGTCCCTCCATCTGTCTCTCTCTCCCTCTGTTTCCCTCTATACGTCCCTCCATCTTTCTCTCTCTCCCTCTGTTTCCCTCTATACGTCCCTCCATCTGTCTCTCTCGCCCTCTGTTTCCCTCTATACGCCCCTCCATCTTTCTCTCTCTCCTCTCCCTCTCCTCATCTCTCTCTCTCTCTGTTTCCCTCTATACGTCCCTCCATCTGTCTCTCTCCCTCTGTTTCCCTCTATACACCCCTCCATCTGTCTCTCTCTCCCTCTGTTTCCCTCTATACGCCCCTCCATCTGTCTCTCTCTCCCTCTGTTTCCCTCTCTACGCCCCTCCATCTGTCTCTCTCTCCCTCTGTTTCCCTCTCTACGTCCCTCCCTCTGTCTCTCTCTCCTCTCCCTCTCCTCATCTGTCTCTCCTGTTTCCCTCTACGTCCCTCCATCTGTCTCTCTCTCCCTCTGTTTCCCTCTGTCCCTCCATCTTTCTCTCTCTCCTCTCCCTCTCCTCATCTGTCTCTCCTGTTTCCCTCTCTACGTCCCTCCATCTTTCTCTCTCTCCTCTCCCTCAGAGCACTGTTGTAGTTGATCATGCTCAGAGATCGTTGTTTACCCGTTCCCTTCGTAGTCATGACGATCATAAACAACCCTCATCTTCTGTCATTTATTTTCTTAACCAAACACCTCGCTGAAAGATGTCAATTTGTTGAATTAAAAAACAAGCTTTTGATAACTTCTGTGTGTTTGGTGGTTTCTGTGTGTTGGGGGGTTTCGGCACACCTATATTTGGGGAGTTTCTCCCATTCTTCTCTGCAGATCCTCTCAAGCTCTGTCAGGTTGTTAGACAGAGGGTCAAGATTGGGGTCAAGTCCGGGCTCTGGCTGGGCCACTCAAGGACATTCAGAGACTTGTCCCGAAGCCGCTCATGCGTTGTCTTGGCTGTGTGCTTAGGGTCGTTGTCCTGTTGGAAGGTGAACCTTCGCCCCAGTCTGAGGTCGTGAGCGCTCTGGAGCAGGTTTTCATCAAGGATCTCTCTGTACTTTGCTCCGTTCATCTTTGCCTCGATCCTACACCGACGCATGTCTTGTATTCAAGATCCTAAATGGCCTGGCTCCCCCTCCACTCATCCTACACCGACGCATGTCTTGTATTCAAGATCCTAAATGGCCTGGCTCCCCCTCCACTCATCCTACACCGACGCATGTCTTGTATTCAAGATCCTAAATGGCCTGGCTCCCCCTCCACTCATCCTACACCGACGCATGTCTTGTATTCAAGATCCTAAATGGCCTGGCTCCCCCTCCACTCATCCTACACCGACGCATGTCTTGTATTCAAGATCCTAAATGGCCTGGCTCCCCCTCCACTCATCCTACACAGACGCATGTCTTGTATTCAAGATCCTAAATGGCCTGGCTCCCCCTCCACTCATCCTACACCGACGCATGTCTTGTGTTCAAGATCCTAAATGGCCTGGCTCCTCCCCCTCCACTCAATATTTTTGTTAAACAGAAAACCCAAACAAATGGCAGCAGAGCCACAAGGTCTGCCATGAGAGGTGCCTGTATAGTTCCCTTAAGGAAAAGCACCTTTAGTAAATCCGCTTCCCATGTCTGGAATACACTGCCATCAGACACACATAACTGTACCACCGATCACACTTTCACAAAAAACACGAAGACATGGCTAAAGGTCAATCAGACTTGTGAACATAATCTCTAGCTGTGTATTGCCGCTTTCCATGTTGTCTGTTGTCTGTAGCTTGTGAGGTGTGGAAACACTTTGTTGCTTATATGGATTTTGTCTTGTTGCTTTTTGTCCTATGTTGCTCTGTCTGTATGCCATGTCTTGCTTGTCCTATGTTGCTCTGTCTGTATGCTACGTCTTGCTTGTCCTATGTTGCTCTGTCTGTATGCTACGTCTTGCTTGTCCTATGTTGCTCTGTCTGTATGCTACGTCTTGCTTGTCCTATGTTGCTCTGCGTGTGCTCACTGCTCAATGATTGTCTGTATTGTAATTGTTTTTAATAACCTGCCCAGTGACTGCGGTTGAAACCGGCACTTTTACTGAAACGTTGATTAATGTGCAAAGTCCCTGTAAAAATAAACTAAACTGACTAGTCTCCCTGCCGCTGAAAAACATCCCCACAGCATGATGCTGCCACCACCATGCTTCACCGTAGGGATGGTGCTAGGTTTCCTCCAGATGTGACGCTTGGCATTCAGGCCAAAGAGTTCAATCTTGGTTTCATCAGACCAGAGAATATTGTTTCTCATGGTCAGAGTCCTTTAGGTGCCTTTTTGCAAACTCCAAGCGGGCTGTCATGTGCTTTTTACTGAGGAGTGGCTTCCGACGGGCCACTACCATAAAGGCCTGATTGGTGGAGTCCTTCTGGAAGGTTCTCCCATCTCCACAGAGGAACTCTGGGGCTCTGTCAGAGAATTCTTCCATTTCAGAATGATGGAGGCTACTGTGTTCTTGTTCTTGGGGTAGTGACCATGCTGGAGGTATGTTACTGTACTCTACAGTCTACTATCAGGGTAGTGACCATGCTGGAGGTATGTTACTGTACTCTACAGTCTACTATCAGGGTAGTGACCATGCTGGAGGTGTGTTACTGTACTCTACAGCCTACTATCAGGGTAGTGACCATGCTGGAGGTGTGTTACTGTACTCTACAGTCTACTATCAGGGTAGTGACCATGCTGGAGGTGTGTTACTGTACTCTACAGTCTACTATCAGGGTAGTGACCATGCTGGAGGTGTTACTGTACTCTACAGTCTACTATCAGGGTAGTGACCATGCTGGAGGTGTTACTGTACTCTACAGTCTACTATCAGGGTAGTGACCATGCTGGAGGTGTTACTGTACTCTACAGTCTACTATCAGGGTAGTGACCATGCTGGAGGTGTGTTACTGTACTCTACAGTCTACTATCAGGGTAGTGACCATGCTGGAGGTGTTACTGTACTCTACAGTCTACTATCAGGGTAGTGACCATGCTGGAGGTGTTACTGTACTCTACAGTCTACTATCAGGGTAGTGACCATGCTGGAGGTGTGTTACTGTACTCTACAGTCTACTATCAGGGTAGTGACCATGCTGGAGGTGTTACTGTACTCTACAGTCTACTATCAGGGTAGTGACCATGCTGGAGGTGTGTTACTCTACTCTACAGTCTACTATCAGGGTAGTGACCATGCTGGAGGTATGTTACTGTACTCTACAGTCTACTATCAGGGTAGTGACCATGCTGGAGGTATGTTACTGTACTCTACAGTCTACTATCAGGGTAGTGACCATGCTGGAGGTGTTACTGCACTCTACAGTCTACTATCAGGGTAGTGACCATGCTGGAGGTGTTACTGTACTCTACAGTCTACTATCAGGGTAGTGACCATGCTGGAGGTGTGTTACTCTACTCTACAGTCTACGATCAGGGTAGTGACCATGCTGGAGGTGTTACTGTACTCTACAGTCTACTATCAGGGTATTGACCATGCTGGAGGTGTTACTGTACTCTACAGTATACTATCAGGGTAGTGACCATGCTGGAGGTGTTACTGTACTCTACAGTCTACTATCAGGGTAGTGACCATGCTGGAGGTGTGTTACTCTACAGTCTACTATCAGGGTAGTGACCATGCTGGAGGTGTTACTGTACTCTACAGTCTACTATCAGGGTAGTGACCATGCTGGAGGTGTTACTGTACTCTACAGTCTACTATCAGGGTAGTGACCATGCTGGAGGTGTGTTACTGTACTCTACAGTCTACTATCAGGGTAGTGACCATGCTGGAGGTGTGTTACTGTACTCTACAGTCTACTATCAGGGTAGTGACCATGCTGGAGGTGTGTTACTGTACTCTACAGCCTACTATCAGGGTAGTGACCATGCTGGAGGTGTGTTACTGTACTCTACAGTCTACTATCAGGGTAGTGACCATGCTGGAGGTGTTACTGTACTCTACAGTCTACTATCAGGGAAGTGACCATGCTGGAGGTGTTACTGTACTCTACAGTCTACTATCAGGGTAGTGACCATGCTGGAGGTGTGTTACTGTACTCTACAGTCTACTATCAGGGTAGTGACCATGCTGGAGGTGTGTTACTGTACTCTACAGTCTACTATCAGGGTAGTGACCATGCTGGAGGTGTGTTACTGTACTCTACAGTCTACTATCAGGGTAGTGACCATGCTGGAGGTATGTTACTGTACTCTACAGTCTACTATCAGGGTAGTGACCATGCTGGAGGTGTGTTACTGTACTCTACAGTCTACTATCAGGGTAGTGACCATGCTGGAGGTGTTACTGTACTCTACAGTCTACTATCAGGGTAGTGACCATGCTGGAGGTGTGTTACTCTACAGTCTACTATCAGGGTAGTGACCATGCTGAAAGTGTTACTGTACTCTACAGTCTACTATCAGGGTAGTGACCATGCTGGAGGTGTGTTACTGTACTCTACAGTCTACTATCAGGGTAGTGACCATGCTGGAGGTATGTTACTGTACTCTACAGTCTACTATCAGGGTAGTGACCATGCTGGAGGTGTGTTACTGTACTCTACAGTCTACTATCAGGGTAGTGACCATGCTGGAGGTGTTACTGTACTCTACAGTCTACTATCAGGGTAGTGACCATGCTGGAGGTGTGTTACTCTACAGTCTACTATCAGGGTAGTGACCATGCTGAAAGTGTTACTGTACTCTACAGTCTACTATCAGGGTAGTGACCATGCTGGAGGTATGTTACTGTACTCTACAGTCTACTATCAGGGTAGTGACCATGCTGGAGGTGTTACTGTACTCTACAGTCTACTATCAGGGTAGTGACCATGCTGGAGGTGTGTTACTGTACTCTACAGTCTACTATCAGGGTAGTGACCATGCTGGAGGTGTTACTGTACTCTACAGTCTACTATCAGGGTAGTGACCATGCTGGAGGTGTGTTACTGTACTCTACAGTCTACTATCAGGGTAGTGACCATGCTGGAGGTGTGTTACTGTACTCTACAGTCTACTATCAGGGTAGTGACCATGCTGGAGGTGCTACTGTACTCTACAGTCTACTATCAGGGTAGTGACCATGCTGGAGGTGTGTTACTGTACTCTACAGTCTACTATCAGGGTAGTGACCATGCTGGAGGTGTTACTGTACTCTACAGTCTACTATCAGGGTAGTGACCATGCTGGAGGTGTTACTGTACTCTACAGTCTACTATCAGGGTAGTGACCATGCTGGAGGTGTGTTACTGTACTCTACAGTCTACTATCAGGGTAGTGACCATGCTGGAGGTGTTACTGTACTCTACAGTCTACTATCAGGGTAGTGACCATGCTGGAGGTGTGTTACTCTACAGTCTACTATCAGGGTAGTGACCATGCTGGAGGTGTTACTGTACTCTACAGTCTACTATCAGGGTAGTGACCATGCTGGAGGTGTTACTGTACTCTACAGTCTACTATCAGGGTAGTGACCATGCTGGAGGTGTGTTACTGTACTCTACAGTCTACTATCAGGGTAGTGACCATGCTGGAGGTGTTACTGTACTCTACAGTCTACTATCAGGGTAGTGACCATGCTGGAGGTGTGTTACTCTACAGTCTACTATCAGGGTAGTGACCATGCTGGAGGTGTTACTGTACTCTACAGTCTACTATCAGGGTAGTGACCATGCTGGAGGTGTGTTACTCTACAGTCTACTATCAGGGTAGTGACCATGCTGGAGGTGTTACTGTACTCTACAGTCTACTATCAGGGTAGTGACCATGCTGCAGGTGTGTTACTGTACTCTACTATCAGGGTAGTGACCATGCTGGAGGTGTTACTGTACTCTACAGTCTACTATCAGGGTAGTGACCATGCTGCAGGTGTGTTACTGTACTCTACTATCAGGGTAGTGACCATGCTGGAGGTGTTACTGTACTCTACAGTCTACTATCAGGGTAGTGACCATGCTGGAGGTGTTACTGTACTCTACAGTCTACTATCAGGGTAGTGACCATGCTGGAGGTGTTACTGTACTCTACAGTCTACTATCAGGGTAGTGACCATGCTGGAGGTGTGTTACTGTACTCTACAGTCTACTATCAGGGTAGTGACCATGCTGGAGGTGTGTTACTGTACTCTACAGTCTACTATCAGGGTAGTGACCATGCTGGAGGTGTTACTGTACTCTACAGTCTACTATCAGGGTAGTGACCATGCTGGAGGTGTTACTGTACTCTACAGTCTACTATCAGGGTAGTGACCATGCTGGAGGTGTTACTGTACTCTACAGTCTACTATCAGGGTAGTGATCATGCTGGAGGTGTTACTGTACTCTACAGTCTACTATCAGGGTAGTGACCATGCTGGAGGTGTGTTACTGTACTCTACAGCCTACTATCAGGGTAGTGACCATGCTGGAGGTATGTTACTGTACTCTACAGCCTACTATCAGGGTAGTGACCATGCTGGAGGTGTGTTACTGTACTCTACAGCCTACTATCAGGGTAGTGACCATGCTGGAGGTGTTACTGTACTCTACAGTCTACTATCAGGGTAGTGACCATGCTGGAGGTGTGTTACTGTACTCTACAGTCTACTATCAGGGTAGTGACCATGCTGGAGGTGTGTTACTGTACTCTACAGTCTACTATCAGGGTAGTGACCATGCTGGAGGTGTGTTACTGTACTCTACAGTCTACTATCAGGGTAGTGACCATGCTGGAGGTGTTTTACTCTACAGTCTACTATCAGGGTAGTGACCATGCTGGAGGTGTTACTGTACTCTACAGTCTACTATCAGGGTAGTGACCATGCTGGAGGTGTTACTGTACTCTACAGTCTACTATCAGGGTAGTGACCATGCTGGAGGTGTTACTGTACTCTACAGTCTACTATCAGGGTAGTGACCATGTTGGAGGTATGTTACTGTACTCTACAGTCTACTATCAGGGTAGTGACCATGCTGGAGGTGTGTTACTGTACTCTACAGTCTACTATCAGGGTAGTGACCATGCTGGAGGTGTGTTACTGTACTCTACAGTCTACTATCAGGGTAGTGACCATGCTGGAGGTGCTACTGTACTCTACAGTCTACTATCAGGGTAGTGACCATGCTGGAGGTATGTTACTGTACTCTACAGTCTACTATCAGGGTAGTGACCATGCTGGAGGTGTTACTGTACTCTACAGTCTACTATCAGGGTAGTGACCATGCTGGAGGTGTTACTGTACTCTACAGTCTACTATCAGGGTAGTGACCATGCTGGAGGTGTGTTACTGTACTCTACAGTCTACTATCAGGGTAGTGACCATGCTGGAGGTGTTACTGTACTCTACAGTCTACTATCAGGGTAGTGACCATGCTGGAGGTGTGTTACTCTACAGTCTACTATCAGGGTAGTGACCATGCTGGAGGTGTTACTGTACTCTACAGTCTACTATCAGGGTAGTGACCATGCTGGAGGTGTTACTGTACTCTACAGTCTACTATCAGGGTAGTGACCATGCTGGAGGTGTGTTACTGTACTCTACAGTCTACTATCAGGGTAGTGACCATGCTGGAGGTGTTACTGTACTCTACAGTCTACTATCAGGGTAGTGACCATGCTGGAGGTGTGTTACTCTACAGTCTACTATCAGGGTAGTGACCATGCTGGAGGTGTTACTGTACTCTACAGTCTACTATCAGGGTAGTGACCATGCTGGAGGTGTGTTACTCTACAGTCTACTATCAGGGTAGTGACCATGCTGGAGGTGTTACTGTACTCTACAGTCTACTATCAGGGTAGTGACCATGCTGCAGGTGTGTTACTGTACTCTACTATCAGGGTAGTGACCATGCTGGAGGTGTTACTGTACTCTACAGTCTACTATCAGGGTAGTGACCATGCTGCAGGTGTGTTACTGTACTCTACTATCAGGGTAGTGACCATGCTGGAGGTGTTACTGTACTCTACAGTCTACTATCAGGGTAGTGACCATGCTGGAGGTGTTACTGTACTCTACAGTCTACTATCAGGGTAGTGACCATAATGGAGGTGTTACTGTACTCTACAGTCTACTATCAGGGTAGTGACCATGCTGGAGGTGTGTTACTGTACTCTACAGTCTACTATCAGGGTAGTGACCATGCTGGAGGTGTGTTACTGTACTCTACAGTCTACTATCAGGGTAGTGACCATGCTGGAGGTGTTACTGTACTCTACAGTCTACTATCAGGGTAGTGACCATGCTGGAGGTGTTACTGTACTCTACAGTCTACTATCAGGGTAGTGACCATGCTGGAGGTGTTACTGTACTCTACAGTCTACTATCAGGGTAGTGATCATGCTGGAGGTGTTACTGTACTCTACAGTCTACTATCAGGGTAGTGACCATGCTGGAGGTGTGTTACTGTACTCTACAGCCTACTATCAGGGTAGTGACCATGCTGGAGGTATGTTACTGTACTCTACAGCCTACTATCAGGGTAGTGACCATGCTGGAGGTGTGTTACTGTACTCTACAGCCTACTATCAGGGTAGTGACCATGCTGGAGGTGTTACTGTACTCTACAGTCTACTATCAGGGTAGTGACCATGCTGGAGGTGTGTTACTGTACTCTACAGTCTACTATCAGGGTAGTGACCATGCTGGAGGTGTTACTGTACTCTACAGTCTACTATCAGGGTAGTGACCATGCTGGAGGTGTGTTACTGTACTCTACAGTCTACTATCAGGGTAGTGACCATGCTGGAGGTGTTTTACTCTACAGTCTACTATCAGGGTAGTGACCATGCTGGAGGTGTTACTGTACTCTACAGTCTACTATCAGGGTAGTGACCATGCTGGAGGTGTTACTGTACTCTACAGTCTACTATCAGGGTAGTGACCATGCTGGAGGTGTTACTGTACTCTACAGTCTACTATCAGGGTAGTGACCATGTTGGAGGTATGTTACTGTACTCTACAGTCTACTATCAGGGTAGTGACCATGCTGGAGGTGTGTTACTGTACTCTACAGTCTACTATCAGGGTAGTGACCATGCTGGAGGTGTGTTACTGTACTCTACAGTCTACTATCAGGGTAGTGACCATGCTGGAGGTATGTTACTGTACTCTACAGTCTACTATCAGGGTAGTGACCATGCTGGAGGTGTGTTACTGTACTCTACAGTCTACTATCAGGGTAGTGACCATGCTGGAGGTGTGTTACTGTACTCTACAGTCTACTATCAGGGTAGTGACCATTCTGGAGGTGTGTTACTGTACTCTACAGTCTACTATCAGGGTAGTGACCATGCTGGAGGTGTTACTGTACTCTACAGTCTACTATCAGGGTAGTGACCATGCTGGAGGTGTGTTACTGTACTCTACAGTCTACTATCAGGGTAGTGACCATGCTGGAGGTGTTACTGTACTCTACAGCTTACTATCAGGGTAGTGACCATGCTGGAGGTGTTACTGTACTCTACAGTCTACTATCAGGGTAGTGACCATGCTGGAGGTATGTTACTGTACTCTACAGTCTACTATCAGGGTAGTGACTATGCTGGAGGTGTTACTGTACTCTACAGTCTACTATCAGGGTAGTGACCATGCTGGAGGTGTTACTGTACTCTACAGTCTACTATCAGGGTAGTGACCATGCTGGAGGTGTGTTACTGTACTCTACAGTCTACTATCAGGGTAGTGACCATGCTGGAGGTGTTACTGTACTCTACAGTCTACTATCAGGGTAGTGACCATGCTGGAGGTGTGTTACTGTACTCTACAGTCTACTCTCAGGGTTGTGACCATGCTGGAGGTGTGTTACTGTACTCTACAGTCTACTATCAGGGTAGTGACCATGCTGGAGGTGTGTTACTGTACTCTACAGTCTACTATCAGGGTAGTGACCATGCTGGAGGTGTTACTGTACTCTACAGTCTACTATCAGGGTAGTGACCATGCTGGAGGTGTGTTACTCTACAGTCTACTATCAGGGTAGTGACCATGCTGGAGGTGTGTTACTGTACTCTACAGTCTACTATCAGGGTAGTGACCATGCTGGAGGTGTGTTACTGTACTCTACAGTCTACTATCAGGGTAGTGACCATGCTGGAGGTGTTACTGTACTCTACAGTCTACTATCAGGGTAGTGACCATGCTGGAGGTGTTACTGTACTCTACAGTCTACTATCAGGGTAGTGACCATGCTGGAGGTGTGTTACTGTACTCTACAGTGTACTATCAGGGTAGTGACCATGCTGGAGGTGTGTTACTGTACTCTACAGTCTACTATCAGGGTAGTGACCATGCTGGAGGTGTTACTGTACTCTACAGTCTACTATCAGGGTAGTGACCATGCTGGAGGTGTGTTACTGTACTCTACAGTCTACTATCAGGGTAGTGACCATGCTGGAGGTATGTTACTGTACTCTACAGTCTACTATCAGGGTAGTGACCATGCTGGAGGTATGTTACTGTACTCTACAGTCTACTATCAGGGTAGTGACCATGCTGGAGGTGTGTTACTGTACTCTACAGTCTACTATCAGGGTAGTGACCATGCTGGAGGTGTGTTACTGTACTCTACAGTCTACTATCAGGGTAGTGACCATGCTGGAGGTATGTTACTGTACTCTACAGTCTACTATCAGGGTAGTGACCATGCAGGAGGTGTTACTGTACTCTACAGTCTACTATCAGGGTAGTGACCATGCTGGAGGTACGTTACTGTACTCTACAGTCTACTATCAGGGTAGTGACCATGCTGGAGGTGTTACTGTACTCTACAGTCTACTATCAGGGTAGTGACCACGCTGGAGGTGTGTTACTGTACTCTACAGTCTACTATCAGGGTAGTGACCATGCTGGAGGTGTTACTGTACTCTACAGTCTACTATCAGGGTAGTGACCACGCTGGAGGTGTTACTGTACTCTACAGTCTACTATCAGGGTAGTGACCATGCTGGAGGTGTGTTACTGTACTCTACAGTCTACTATCAGGGTAGTGACCATGCTGGAGGTGTTACTGTATTCTACAGTCTACTATCAGGGTAGTGACCATGCTGGAGGTGTTACTATACTCTACAGTCTACTATCAGGGTAGTGACTATGCTGGAGGTATTACTGTACTCTACGGTCTACTATCAGGGTAGTGACCATGCTGGAGGTGTTTTACTCTACAGTCTACTATCAGGGTAGTGACCATGCTGGAGGTGTTACTATACTCTACAGTCTACTATCAGGGTAGTGACCATGCTGGAGGTGTTACTGTACTCTACAGTCTACTATCAGGGTAGTGACCATGCTGGAGGTGTGTTACTGTACTCTACAGTCTACTATCAGGGTAGTGACCATGCTGGAGGTGTGTTACTGTACTCTACAGTCTACTATCAGGGTAGTGACCATGCTGGAGGTGTTACTGTACTCTACAGTCTACTATCAGGGTAGTGACCATGCTGGAGGTGTGTTACTCTACAGTCTACTATCAGGGTAGTGACCATGCTGGAGGTGTGTTACTGTACTCTACAGTCTACTATCAGGGTAGTGACCATGCTGGAGGTGTGTTACTGTACTCTACAGTCTACTATCAGGGTAGTGACCTTGCTGGAGGTGTTACTGTACTCTACAGTCTACTATCAGGGTAGTGACCATGCTGGAGGTGTTACTGTACTCTACAGTCTACTATCAGGGTAGTGACCATGCTGGAGGTGTGTTACTGTACTCTACAGTGTACTATCAGGGTAGTGACCATGCTGGAGGTGTGTTACTGTACTCTACAGTCTACTATCAGGGTAGTGACCATGCTGGAGGTAGGTTACTGTACTCTACAGTCTACTATCAGGGTAGTGACCATGCTGGAGGTGTTACTGTACTCTACAGTCTACTATCAGGGTAGTGACCATGCTGGAGGTGTGTTACTGTACTCTACAGTCTACTATCAGGGTAGTGACCATGCTGGAGGTATGTTACTGTACTCTACAGTCTACTATCAGGGTAGTGACCATGCTGGAGGTATGTTACTGTACTCTACAGTCTACTATCAGGGTAGTGACCATGCTGGAGGTGTGTTACTGTACTCTACAGTCTACTATCAGGGTAGTGACCATGCTGGAGGTGTGTTACTGTACTCTACAGTCTACTATCAGGGTAGTGACCATGCTGGAGGTATGTTACTGTACTCTACAGTCTACTATCAGGGTAGTGACCATGCAGGAGGTGTTACTGTACTCTACAGTCTACTATCAGGGTAGTGACCATGCTGGAGGTACGTTACTGTACTCTACAGTCTACTATCAGGGTAGTGACCATGCTGGAGGTGTTACTGTACTCTACAGTCTACTATCAGGGTAGTGACCACGCTGGAGGTGTGTTACTGTACTCTACAGTCTACTATCAGGGTAGTGACCATGCTGGAGGTGTTACTGTACTCTACAGTCTACTATCAGGGTAGTGACCACGCTGGAGGTGTTACTGTACTCTACAGTCTACTATCAGGGTAGTGACTATGCTGGAGGTATTACTGTACTCTACGGTCTACTATCAGGGTAGTGACCATGCTGGAAGTGTTTTACTCTACAGTCTACTATCAGGGTAGTGACCATGCTGGAGGTGTTACTATACTCTACAGTCTACTATCAGGGTAGTGACCATGCTGGAGGTGTTACTGTACTCTACAGTCTACTATCAGGGTAGTGACCATGCTGGAGGTGTGTTACTGTACTCTACAGTCTACTATCAGGGTAGTGACCATGCTGGAGGTGTGTTACTGTACTCTACAGTCTACTATCAGGGTAGTGACCATGCTGGAGGTGTTACTGTACTCTACAGTCTACTATCTGGGTAGTGACCATGCTGGAGGTGTGTTACTGTACTCTACAGTCTACTATCAGGGTAGTGACCATGCTGGAGGTGTGTTACTGTACTCTACAGTCTACTATCAGGGTAGTGACCATGCTGGAGGTGTGTTACTGTACTCTACAGTCTACTATCAGGGTAGTGACCATGCTGGAGGTGTGTTACTCTACAGTCTACTATCAGGGTAGTGACCATGCTGGAGGTGTTACTGTACTCTACAGTCTACTATCAGGGTAGTGACCATGCTGGAGGTGTGTTACTCTACAGTCTACTATCAGGGTAGTGACCATGCTGGAGGTGTTACTGTACTCTACAGTCTACTATCAGGGTAGTGACCATGCTGCAGGTGTGTTACTGTACTCTACTATCAGGGTAGTGACCATGCTGGAGGTGTTACTGTACTCTACAGTCTACTATCAGGGTAGTGACCATGCTGCAGGTGTGTTACTGTACTCTACTATCAGGGTAGTGACCATGCTGGAGGTGTTACTGTACTCTACAGTCTACTATCAGGGTAGTGACCATGCTGGAGGTGTTACTGTACTCTACAGTCTACTATCAGGGTAGTGACCATGCTGGAGGTGTTACTGTACTCTACAGTCTACTATCAGGGTAGTGACCATGCTGGAGGTGTGTTACTGTACTCTACAGTCTACTATCAGGGTAGTGACCATGCTGGAGGTGTTACTGTACTCTACAGTCTACTATCAGGGTAGTGACCATGCTGGAGGTGTTACTGTACTCTACAGTCTACTATCAGGGTAGTGACCATGCTGGAGGTGTTACTGTACTCTACAGTCTACTATCAGGGTAGTGATCATGCTGGAGGTGTTACTGTACTCTACAGTCTACTATCAGGGTAGTGACCATGCTGGAGGTGTGTTACTGTACTCTACAGCCTACTATCAGGGTAGTGACCATGCTGGAGGTATGTTACTGTACTCTACAGCCTACTATCAGGGTAGTGACCATGCTGGAGGTGTGTTACTGTACTCTACAGCCTACTATCAGGGTAGTGACCATGCTGGAGGTGTTACTGTACTCTACAGTCTACTATCAGGGTAGTGACCATGCTGGAGGTGTGTTACTGTACTCTACAGTCTACTATCAGGGTAGTGACCATGCTGGAGGTGTTACTGTACTCTACAGTCTACTATCAGGGTAGTGACCATGTTGGAGGTATGTTACTGTACTCTACAGTCTACTATCAGGGTAGTGACCATGCTGGAGGTGTGTTACTGTACTCTACAGTGTACTATCAGGGTAGTGACCATGCTGGAGGTGTGTTACTGTACTCTACAGTCTACTATCAGGGTAGTGACCATGCTGGAGGTAGGTTACTGTACTCTACAGTCTACTATCAGGGTAGTGACCATGCTGGAGGTGTTACTGTACTCTACAGTCTACTATCAGGGTAGTGACCATGCTGGAGGTGTGTTACTGTACTCTACAGTCTACTATCAGGGTAGTGACCATGCTGGAGGTATGTTACTGTACTCTACAGTCTACTATCAGGGTAGTGACCATGCTGGAGGTATGTTACTGTACTCTACAGTCTACTATCAGGGTAGTGACCATGCTGGAGGTGTGTTACTGTACTCTACAGTCTACTATCAGGGTAGTGACCATGCTGGAGGTGTGTTACTGTACTCTACAGTCTACTATCAGGGTAGTGACCATGCTGGAGGTATGTTACTGTACTCTACAGTCTACTATCAGGGTAGTGACCATGCAGGAGGTGTTACTGTACTCTACAGTCTACTATCAGGGTAGTGACCATGCTGGAGGTACGTTACTGTACTCTACAGTCTACTATCAGGGTAGTGACCATGCTGGAGGTGTTACTGTACTCTACAGTCTACTATCAGGGTAGTGACCACGCTGGAGGTGTGTTACTGTACTCTACAGTCTACTATCAGGGTAGTGACCATGCTGGAGGTGTTACTGTACTCTACAGTCTACTATCAGGGTAGTGACCACGCTGGAGGTGTTACTGTACTCTACAGTCTACTATCAGGGTAGTGACTATGCTGGAGGTATTACTGTACTCTACGGTCTACTATCAGGGTAGTGACCATGCTGGAAGTGTTTTACTCTACAGTCTACTATCAGGGTAGTGACCATGCTGGAGGTGTTACTATACTCTACAGTCTACTATCAGGGTAGTGACCATGCTGGAGGTGTGTTACTGTACTCTACAGTCTACTATCAGGGTAGTGACCATGCTGGAGGTGTTACTGTACTCTACAGTCTACTATCAGGGTAGTGACCATGTTGGAGGTATGTTACTGTACTCTACAGTCTACTATCAGGGTAGTGACCATGCTGGAGGTGTGTTACTGTACTCTACAGTCTACTATCAGGGTAGTGACCATGCTGGAGGTGTTACTGTACTCTACAGTCTACTATCAGGGTAGTGACCATGCTGGAGGTGTTACTGTACTCTACAGTCTACTATCAGGGTAGTGACCATGCTGGAGGTGTGTTACTGTACTCTACAGTGTACTATCAGGGTAGTGACCATGCTGGAGGTGTGTTACTGTACTCTACAGTCTACTATCAGGGTAGTGACCATGCTGGAGGTGTTACTGTACTCTACAGTCTACTATCAGGGTAGTGACCATGCTGGAGGTGTGTTACTGTACTCTACAGTCTACTATCAGGGTAGTGACCATGCTGGAGGTATGTTACTGTACTCTACAGTCTACTATCAGGGTAGTGACCATGCTGGAGGTATGTTACTGTACTCTACAGTCTACTATCAGGGTAGTGACCATGCTGGAGGTGTGTTACTGTACTCTACAGTCTACTATCAGGGTAGTGACCATGCTGGAGGTGTGTTACTGTACTCTACAGTCTACTATCAGGGTAGTGACCATGCTGGAGGTATGTTACTGTACTCTACAGTCTACTATCAGGGTAGTGACCATGCAGGAGGTGTTACTGTACTCTACAGTCTACTATCAGGGTAGTGACCATGCTGGAGGTACGTTACTGTACTCTACAGTCTACTATCAGGGTAGTGACCATGCTGGAGGTGTTACTGTACTCTACAGTCTACTATCAGGGTAGTGACCACGCTGGAGGTGTGTTACTGTACTCTACAGTCTACTATCAGGGTAGTGACCATGCTGGAGGTGTTACTGTACTCTACAGTCTACTATCAGGGTAGTGACCACGCTGGAGGTGTTACTGTACTCTACAGTCTACTATCAGGGTAGTGACCATGCTGGAGGTGTGTTACTGTACTCTACAGTCTACTATCAGGGTAGTGACCATGCTGGAGGTGTTACTGTATTCTACAGTCTACTATCAGGGTAGTGACCATGCTGGAGGTGTTACTATACTCTACAGTCTACTATCAGGGTAGTGACTATGCTGGAGGTATTACTGTACTCTACGGTCTACTATCAGGGTAGTGACCATGCTGGAGGTGTTTTACTCTACAGTCTACTATCAGGGTAGTGACCATGCTGGAGGTGTTACTATACTCTACAGTCTACTATCAGGGTAGTGACCATGCTGGAGGTGTTACTGTACTCTACAGTCTACTATCAGGGTAGTGACCATGCTGGAGGTGTGTTACTGTACTCTACAGTCTACTATCAGGGTAGTGACCATGCTGGAGGTGTGTTACTGTACTCTACAGTCTACTATCAGGGTAGTGACCATGCTGGAGGTGTTACTGTACTCTACAGTCTACTATCAGGGTAGTGACCATGCTGGAGGTGTGTTACTCTACAGTCTACTATCAGGGTAGTGACCATGCTGGAGGTGTGTTACTGTACTCTACAGTCTACTATCAGGGTAGTGACCATGCTGGAGGTGTGTTACTGTACTCTACAGTCTACTATCAGGGTAGTGACCTTGCTGGAGGTGTTACTGTACTCTACAGTCTACTATCAGGGTAGTGACCATGCTGGAGGTGTTACTGTACTCTACAGTCTACTATCAGGGTAGTGACCATGCTGGAGGTGTGTTACTGTACTCTACAGTGTACTATCAGGGTAGTGACCATGCTGGAGGTGTGTTACTGTACTCTACAGTCTACTATCAGGGTAGTGACCATGCTGGAGGTAGGTTACTGTACTCTACAGTCTACTATCAGGGTAGTGACCATGCTGGAGGTGTTACTGTACTCTACAGTCTACTATCAGGGTAGTGACCATGCTGGAGGTGTGTTACTGTACTCTACAGTCTACTATCAGGGTAGTGACCATGCTGGAGGTATGTTACTGTACTCTACAGTCTACTATCAGGGTAGTGACCATGCTGGAGGTATGTTACTGTACTCTACAGTCTACTATCAGGGTAGTGACCATGCTGGAGGTGTGTTACTGTACTCTACAGTCTACTATCAGGGTAGTGACCATGCTGGAGGTGTGTTACTGTACTCTACAGTCTACTATCAGGGTAGTGACCATGCTGGAGGTATGTTACTGTACTCTACAGTCTA
Source organism: Salvelinus fontinalis (assembly GCF_029448725.1). Lineage (NCBI taxonomy): Eukaryota > Metazoa > Chordata > Actinopteri > Salmoniformes > Salmonidae > Salvelinus > Salvelinus fontinalis. The sequence goes on from NW_026600265.1 coordinate 522,258, forward strand.
CTATCAGGGTAGTGACCATGCAGGAGGTGTTACTGTACTCTACAGTCTACTATCAGGGTAGTGACCATGCTGGAGGTACGTTACTGTACTCTACAGTCTACTATCAGGGTAGTGACCATGCTGGAGGTGTTACTGTACTCTACAGTCTACTATCAGGGTAGTGACCACGCTGGAGGTGTGTTACTGTACTCTACAGTCTACTATCAGGGTAGTGACCATGCTGGAGGTGTTACTGTACTCTACAGTCTACTATCAGGGTAGTGACCACGCTGGAGGTGTTACTGTACTCTACAGTCTACTATCAGGGTAGTGACTATGCTGGAGGTATTACTGTACTCTACGGTCTACTATCAGGGTAGTGACCATGCTGGAAGTGTTTTACTCTACAGTCTACTATCAGGGTAGTGACCATGCTGGAGGTGTTACTATACTCTACAGTCTACTATCAGGGTAGTGACCATGCTGGAGGTGTTACTGTACTCTACAGTCTACTATCAGGGTAGTGACCATGCTGGAGGTGTGTTACTGTACTCTACAGTCTACTATCAGGGTAGTGACCATGCTGGAGGTGTGTTACTGTACTCTACAGTCTACTATCAGGGTAGTGACCATGCTGGAGGTGTTACTGTACTCTACAGTCTACTATCTGGGTAGTGACCATGCTGGAGGTGTGTTACTGTACTCTACAGTCTACTATCAGGGTAGTGACCATGCTGGAGGTGTGTTACTGTACTCTACAGTCTACTATCAGGGTAGTGACCATGCTGGAGGTGTGTTACTGTACTCTACAGTCTACTATCAGGGTAGTGACCATGCTGGAGGTGTGTTACTCTACAGTCTACTATCAGGGTAGTGACCATGCTGGAGGTGTTACTGTACTCTACAGTCTACTATCAGGGTAGTGACCATGCTGGAGGTGTGTTACTCTACAGTCTACTATCAGGGTAGTGACCATGCTGGAGGTGTTACTGTACTCTACAGTCTACTATCAGGGTAGTGACCATGCTGCAGGTGTGTTACTGTACTCTACTATCAGGGTAGTGACCATGCTGGAGGTGTTACTGTACTCTACAGTCTACTATCAGGGTAGTGACCATGCTGCAGGTGTGTTACTGTACTCTACTATCAGGGTAGTGACCATGCTGGAGGTGTTACTGTACTCTACAGTCTACTATCAGGGTAGTGACCATGCTGGAGGTGTTACTGTACTCTACAGTCTACTATCAGGGTAGTGACCATGCTGGAGGTGTTACTGTACTCTACAGTCTACTATCAGGGTAGTGACCATGCTGGAGGTGTGTTACTGTACTCTACAGTCTACTATCAGGGTAGTGACCATGCTGGAGGTGTTACTGTACTCTACAGTCTACTATCAGGGTAGTGACCATGCTGGAGGTGTTACTGTACTCTACAGTCTACTATCAGGGTAGTGACCATGCTGGAGGTGTTACTGTACTCTACAGTCTACTATCAGGGTAGTGATCATGCTGGAGGTGTTACTGTACTCTACAGTCTACTATCAGGGTAGTGACCATGCTGGAGGTGTGTTACTGTACTCTACAGCCTACTATCAGGGTAGTGACCATGCTGGAGGTATGTTACTGTACTCTACAGCCTACTATCAGGGTAGTGACCATGCTGGAGGTGTGTTACTGTACTCTACAGCCTACTATCAGGGTAGTGACCATGCTGGAGGTGTTACTGTACTCTACAGTCTACTATCAGGGTAGTGACCATGCTGGAGGTGTGTTACTGTACTCTACAGTCTACTATCAGGGTAGTGACCATGCTGGAGGTGTTACTGTACTCTACAGTCTACTATCAGGGTAGTGACCATGTTGGAGGTATGTTACTGTACTCTACAGTCTACTATCAGGGTAGTGACCATGCTGGAGGTGTGTTACTGTACTCTACAGTGTACTATCAGGGTAGTGACCATGCTGGAGGTGTGTTACTGTACTCTACAGTCTACTATCAGGGTAGTGACCATGCTGGAGGTAGGTTACTGTACTCTACAGTCTACTATCAGGGTAGTGACCATGCTGGAGGTGTTACTGTACTCTACAGTCTACTATCAGGGTAGTGACCATGCTGGAGGTGTGTTACTGTACTCTACAGTCTACTATCAGGGTAGTGACCATGCTGGAGGTATGTTACTGTACTCTACAGTCTACTATCAGGGTAGTGACCATGCTGGAGGTATGTTACTGTACTCTACAGTCTACTATCAGGGTAGTGACCATGCTGGAGGTGTGTTACTGTACTCTACAGTCTACTATCAGGGTAGTGACCATGCTGGAGGTGTGTTACTGTACTCTACAGTCTACTATCAGGGTAGTGACCATGCTGGAGGTATGTTACTGTACTCTACAGTCTACTATCAGGGTAGTGACCATGCAGGAGGTGTTACTGTACTCTACAGTCTACTATCAGGGTAGTGACCATGCTGGAGGTACGTTACTGTACTCTACAGTCTACTATCAGGGTAGTGACCATGCTGGAGGTGTTACTGTACTCTACAGTCTACTATCAGGGTAGTGACCACGCTGGAGGTGTGTTACTGTACTCTACAGTCTACTATCAGGGTAGTGACCATGCTGGAGGTGTTACTGTACTCTACAGTCTACTATCAGGGTAGTGACCACGCTGGAGGTGTTACTGTACTCTACAGTCTACTATCAGGGTAGTGACTATGCTGGAGGTATTACTGTACTCTACGGTCTACTATCAGGGTAGTGACCATGCTGGAAGTGTTTTACTCTACAGTCTACTATCAGGGTAGTGACCATGCTGGAGGTGTTACTATACTCTACAGTCTACTATCAGGGTAGTGACCATGCTGGAGGTGTTACTGTACTCTACAGTCTACTATCAGGGTAGTGACCATGCTGGAGGTGTGTTACTGTACTCTACAGTCTACTATCAGGGTAGTGACCATGCTGGAGGTGTGTTACTGTACTCTACAGTCTACTATCAGGGTAGTGACCATGCTGGAGGTGTTACTGTACTCTACAGTCTACTATCTGGGTAGTGACCATGCTGGAGGTGTGTTACTGTACTCTACAGTCTACTATCAGGGTAGTGACCATGCTGGAGGTGTGTTACTGTACTCTACAGTCTACTATCAGGGTAGTGACCATGCTGGAGGTGTGTTACTGTACTCTACAGTCTACTATCAGGGTAGTGACCATGCTGGAGGTGTGTTACTCTACAGTCTACTATCAGGGTAGTGACCATGCTGGAGGTGTTACTGTACTCTACAGTCTACTATCAGGGTAGTGACCATGCTGGAGGTGTGTTACTCTACAGTCTACTATCAGGGTAGTGACCATGCTGGAGGTGTTACTGTACTCTACAGTCTACTATCAGGGTAGTGACCATGCTGCAGGTGTGTTACTGTACTCTACTATCAGGGTAGTGACCATGCTGGAGGTGTTACTGTACTCTACAGTCTACTATCAGGGTAGTGACCATGCTGCAGGTGTGTTACTGTACTCTACTATCAGGGTAGTGACCATGCTGGAGGTGTTACTGTACTCTACAGTCTACTATCAGGGTAGTGACCATGCTGGAGGTGTTACTGTACTCTACAGTCTACTATCAGGGTAGTGACCATGCTGGAGGTGTTACTGTACTCTACAGTCTACTATCAGGGTAGTGACCATGCTGGAGGTGTGTTACTGTACTCTACAGTCTACTATCAGGGTAGTGACCATGCTGGAGGTGTTACTGTACTCTACAGTCTACTATCAGGGTAGTGACCATGCTGGAGGTGTTACTGTACTCTACAGTCTACTATCAGGGTAGTGACCATGCTGGAGGTGTTACTGTACTCTACAGTCTACTATCAGGGTAGTGATCATGCTGGAGGTGTTACTGTACTCTACAGTCTACTATCAGGGTAGTGACCATGCTGGAGGTGTGTTACTGTACTCTACAGCCTACTATCAGGGTAGTGACCATGCTGGAGGTATGTTACTGTACTCTACAGCCTACTATCAGGGTAGTGACCATGCTGGAGGTGTGTTACTGTACTCTACAGCCTACTATCAGGGTAGTGACCATGCTGGAGGTGTTACTGTACTCTACAGTCTACTATCAGGGTAGTGACCATGCTGGAGGTGTGTTACTGTACTCTACAGTCTACTATCAGGGTAGTGACCATGCTGGAGGTGTTACTGTACTCTACAGTCTACTATCAGGGTAGTGACCATGTTGGAGGTATGTTACTGTACTCTACAGTCTACTATCAGGGTAGTGACCATGCTGGAGGTGTGTTACTGTACTCTACAGTCTACTATCAGGGTAGTGACCATGCTGGAGGTGTGTTACTGTACTCTACAGTCTACTATCAGGGTAGTGACCATGCTGGAGGTGTGTTACTGTACTCTACAGTCTACTATCAGGGTAGTGACCATGCTGGAGGTGTTACTGTACTCTACAGTCTACTATCAGGGTAGTGACCATGCTGGAGGTGTGTTACTGTACTCTACAGTCTACTATCAGGGTAGTGACCATGCTGGAGGTGTTACTGTACTCTACAGCTTACTATCAGGGTAGTGACCATGCTGGAGGTGTTACTGTACTCTACAGTCTACTATCAGGGTAGTGACCATGCTGGAGGTATGTTACTGTACTCTACAGTCTACTATCAGGGTAGTGACTATGCTGGAGGTGTTACTGTACTCGACAGTCTACTATCAGGGTAGTGACCATGCTGGAGGTGTTACTGTACTCTACAGTCTACTATCAGGGTAGTGACCATGCTGGAGGTGTGTTACTGTACTCTACAGTCTACTATCAGGGTAGTGACCATGCTGGAGGTGTGTTACTGTACTCTACAGTCTACTATCAGGGTAGTGACCATGCTGGAGGTGTGTTACTGTACTCTACAGTCTACTATCAGGGTAGTGACCATGCTGGAGGTGTGTTACTGTACTCTACAGTCTACTATCAGGGTAGTGACCATGCTGGAGGTGTTACTGTACTCTACAGTCTACTATCAGGGTAGTGACCATGCTGGAGGTATGTTACTGTACTCTACAGCCTACTATCAGGGTAGTGACCATGCTGGAGGTGTGTTACTGTACTCTACAGCCTACTATCAGGGTAGTGACCATGCTGGAGGTGTTACTGTACTCTACAGTCTACTATCAGGGTAGTGACCATGCTGGAGGTGTGTTACTGTACTCTACAGTCTACTATCAGGGTAGTGACCATGCTGGAGGTGTTACTGTACTCTACAGTCTACTATCAGGGTAGTGACCATGCTGGAGGTGTGTTACTGTACTCTACAGTCTACTATCAGGGTAGTGACCATGCTGGAGGTGTTTTACTCTACAGTCTACTATCAGGGTAGTGACCATGCTGGAGGTGTTACTGTACTCTACAGTCTACTATCAGGGTAGTGACCATGCTGGAGGTGTTACTGTACTCTACAGTCTACTATCAGGGTAGTGACCATGCTGGAGGTGTTACTGTACTCTACAGTCTACTATCAGGGTAGTGACCATGTTGGAGGTATGTTACTGTACTCTACAGTCTACTATCAGGGTAGTGACCATGCTGGAGGTGTGTTACTGTACTCTACAGTCTACTATCAGGGTAGTGACCATGCTGGAGGTGTGTTACTGTACTCTACAGTCTACTATCAGGGTAGTGACCATGCGGGAGGTATGTTACTGTACTCTACAGTCTACTATCAGGGTAGTGACCATGCTGGAGGTGTGTTACTGTACTCTACAGTCTACTATCAGGGTAGTGACCATGCTGGAGGTGTGTTACTGTACTCTACAGTCTACTATCAGGGTAGTGACCATGCTGGAGGTGTGTTACTGTACTCTACAGTCTACTATCAGGGTAGTGACCATGCTGGAGGTGTTACTGTACTCTACAGTCTACTATCAGGGTAGTGACCATGCTGGAGGTGGGTTACTGTACTCTACAGTCTACTATCAGGGTAGTGACCATGCTGGAGGTGTTACTGTACTCTACAGCTTACTATCAGGGTAGTGACCATGCTGGAGGTGTTACTGTACTCTACAGTCTACTATCAGGGTAGTGACCATGCTGGAGGTATGTTACTGTACTCTACAGTCTACTATCAGGGTAGTGACTATGCTGGAGGTGTTACTGTACTCTACAGTCTACTATCAGGGTAGTGACCATGCTGGAGGTGTTACTGTACTCTACAGTCTACTATCAGGGTAGTGACCATGCTGGAGGTGTGTTACTGTACTCTACAGTCTACTATCAGGGTAGTGACCATGCTGGAGGTGTTACTGTACTCTACAGTCTACTATCAGGGTAGTGACCATGCTGGAGGTGTGTTACTGTACTCTACAGTCTACTCTCAGGGTAGTGACCATGCTGGAGGTGTGTTACTGTACTCTACAGTCTACTATCAGGGTAGTGACCATGCTGGAGGTGTGTTACTGTACTCTACAGTCTACTATCAGGGTAGTGACCATGCTGGAGGTGTTACTGTACTCTACAGTCTACTATCAGGGTAGTGACCATGCTGGAGGTGTGTTACTCTACAGTCTACTATCAGGGTAGTGACCATGCTGGAGGTGTGTTACTGTACTCTACAGTCTACTATCAGGGTAGTGACCATGCTGGAGGTGTGTTACTGTACTCTACAGTCTACTATCAGGGTAGTGACCATGCTGGAGGTGTTACTGTACTCTACAGTCTACTATCAGGGTAGTGACCATGCTGGAGGTGTTACTGTACTCTACAGTCTACTATCAGGGTAGTGACCATGCTGGAGGTGTGTTACTGTACTCTACAGTGTACTATCAGGGTAGTGACCATGCTGGAGGTGTGTTACTGTACTCTACAGTCTACTATCAGGGTAGTGACCATGCTGGAGGTGTTACTGTACTCTACAGTCTACTATCAGGGTAGTGACCATGCTGGAGGTGTGTTACTGTACTCTACAGTCTACTATCAGGGTAGTGACCATGCTGGAGGTATGTTACTGTACTCTACAGTCTACTATCAGGGTAGTGACCATGCTGGAGGTATGTTACTGTACTCTACAGTCTACTATCAGGGTAGTGACCATGCTGGAGGTGTGTTACTGTACTCTACAGTCTACTATCAGGGTAGTGACCATGCTGGAGGTGTGTTACTGTACTCTACAGTCTACTATCAGGGTAGTGACCATGCTGGAGGTATGTTACTGTACTCTACAGTCTACTATCAGGGTAGTGACCATGCAGGAGGTGTTACTGTACTCTACAGTCTACTATCAGGGTAGTGACCATGCTGGAGGTACGTTACTGTACTCTACAGTCTACTATCAGGGTAGTGACCATGCTGGAGGTGTTACTGTACTCTACAGTCTACTATCAGGGTAGTGACCACGCTGGAGGTGTGTTACTGTACTCTACAGTCTACTATCAGGGTAGTGACCATGCTGGAGGTGTTACTGTACTCTACAGTCTACTATCAGGGTAGTGACCACGCTGGAGGTGTTACTGTACTCTACAGTCTACTATCAGGGTAGTGACCATGCTGGAGGTGTGTTACTGTACTCTACAGTCTACTATCAGGGTAGTGACCATGCTGGAGGTGTTACTGTATTCTACAGTCTACTATCAGGGTAGTGACCATGCTGGAGGTGTTACTATACTCTACAGTCTACTATCAGGGTAGTGACTATGCTGGAGGTATTACTGTACTCTACGGTCTACTATCAGGGTAGTGACCATGCTGGAGGTGTTTTACTCTACAGTCTACTATCAGGGTAGTGACCATGCTGGAGGTGTTACTATACTCTACAGTCTACTATCAGGGTAGTGACCATGCTGGAGGTGTTACTGTACTCTACAGTCTACTATCAGGGTAGTGACCATGCTGGAGGTGTGTTACTGTACTCTACAGTCTACTATCAGGGTAGTGACCATGCTGGAGGTGTGTTACTGTACTCTACAGTCTACTATCAGGGTAGTGACCATGCTGGAGGTGTTACTGTACTCTACAGTCTACTATCAGGGTAGTGACCATGCTGGAGGTGTGTTACTCTACAGTCTACTATCAGGGTAGTGACCATGCTGGAGGTGTGTTACTGTACTCTACAGTCTACTATCAGGGTAGTGACCATGCTGGAGGTGTGTTACTGTACTCTACAGTCTACTATCAGGGTAGTGACCTTGCTGGAGGTGTTACTGTACTCTACAGTCTACTATCAGGGTAGTGACCATGCTGGAGGTGTTACTGTACTCTACAGTCTACTATCAGGGTAGTGACCATGCTGGAGGTGTGTTACTGTACTCTACAGTGTACTATCAGGGTAGTGACCATGCTGGAGGTGTGTTACTGTACTCTACAGTCTACTATCAGGGTAGTGACCATGCTGGAGGTATGTTACTGTACTCTACAGTCTACTATCAGGGTAGTGACCATGCTGGAGGTGTTACTGTACTCTACAGTCTACTATCAGGGTAGTGACCATGCTGGAGGTGTGTTACTGTACTCTACAGTCTACTATCAGGGTAGTGACCATGCTGGAGGTATGTTACTGTACTCTACAGTCTACTATCAGGGTAGTGACCATGCTGGAGGTATGTTACTGTACTCTACAGTCTACTATCAGGGTAGTGACCATGCTGGAGGTGTGTTACTGTACTCTACAGTCTACTATCAGGGTAGTGACCATGCTGGAGGTGTGTTACTGTACTCTACAGTCTACTATCAGGGTAGTGACCATGCTGGAGGTATGTTACTGTACTCTACAGTCTACTATCAGGGTAGTGACCATGCAGGAGGTGTTACTGTACTCTACAGTCTACTATCAGGGTAGTGACCACGCTGGAGGTGTTACTGTACTCTACAGTCTACTATCAGGGTAGTGACTATGCTGGAGGTATTACTGTACTCTACGGTCTACTATCAGGGTAGTGACCATGCTGGAAGTGTTTTACTCTACAGTCTACTATCAGGGTAGTGACCATGCTGGAGGTGTTACTATACTCTACAGTCTACTATCAGGGTAGTGACCATGCTGGAGGTGTTACTGTACTCTACAGTCTACTATCAGGGTAGTGACCATGCTGGAGGTGTGTTACTGTACTCTACAGTCTACTATCAGGGTAGTGACCATGCTGGAGGTGTGTTACTGTACTCTACAGTCTACTATCAGGGTAGTGACCATGCTGGAGGTGTTACTGTACTCTACAGTCTACTATCAGGGTAGTGACCATGCTGGAGGTGTGTTACTGTACTCTACAGTCTACTATCAGGGTAGTGACCATGCTGGAGGTGTGTTACTGTACTCTACAGTCTACTATCAGGGTAGTGACCATGCTGGAGGTGCTACTGTACTCTACAGTCTACTATCAGGGTAGTGACCATGCTGGAGGTGTGTTACTGTACTCTACAGTCTACTATCAGGGTAGTGACCATGCTGGAGGTGTTACTGTACTCTACAGTCTACTATCAGGGTAGTGACCATGCTGGAGGTGTGTTACTCTACAGTCTACTATCAGGGTAGTGACCATGCTGGAGGTGTTACTGTACTCTACAGTCTACTATCAGGGTAGTGACCATGCTGGAGGTGTGTTACTCTACAGTCTACTATCAGGGTAGTGACCATGCTGGAGGTGTTACTGTACTCTACAGTCTACTATCAGGGTAGTGACCATGCTGCAGGTGTGTTACTGTACTCTACTATCAGGGTAGTGACCATGCTGGAGGTGTTACTGTACTCTACAGTCTACTATCAGGGTAGTGACCATGCTGCAGGTGTGTTACTGTACTCTACTATCAGGGTAGTGACCATGCTGGAGGTGTTACTGTACTCTACAGTCTACTATCAGGGTAGTGACCATGCTGGAGGTGTTACTGTACTCTACAGTCTACTATCAGGGTAGTGACCATGCTGGAGGTGTTACTGTACTCTACAGTCTACTATCAGGGTAGTGACCATGCTGGAGGTGTGTTACTGTACTCTACAGTCTACTATCAGGGTAGTGACCATGCTGGAGGTGTGTTACTGTACTCTACAGTCTACTATCAGGGTAGTGACCATGCTGGAGGTGTTACTGTACTCTACAGTCTACTATCAGGGTAGTGACCATGCTGGAGGTGTTACTGTACTCTACAGTCTACTATCAGGGTAGTGACCATGCTGGAGGTGTTACTGTACTCTACAGTCTACTATCAGGGTAGTGATCATGCTGGAGGTGTTACTGTACTCTACAGTCTACTATCAGGGTAGTGACCATGCTGGAGGTGTGTTACTGTACTCTACAGCCTACTATCAGGGTAGTGACCATGCTGGAGGTATGTTACTGTACTCTACAGCCTACTATCAGGGTAGTGACCATGCTGGAGGTGTGTTACTGTACTCTACAGCCTACTATCAGGGTAGTGACCATGCTGGAGGTGTTACTGTACTCTACAGTCTACTATCAGGGTAGTGACCATGCTGGAGGTGTGTTACTGTACTCTACAGTCTACTATCAGGGTAGTGACCATGCTGGAGGTGTTACTGTACTCTACAGTCTACTATCAGGGTAGTGACCATGCTGGAGGTGTTACTGTACTCTACAGTCTACTATCAGGGTAGTGACCATGTTGGAGGTATGTTACTGTACTCTACAGTCTACTATCAGGGTAGTGACCATGCTGGAGGTGTGTTACTGTACTCTACAGTCTACTATCAGGGTAGTGACCATGCTGGAGGTGTGTTACTGTACTCTACAGTCTACTATCAGGGTAGTGACCATGCTGGAGGTGTGTTACTGTACTCTACAGTCTACTATCAGGGTAGTGACCATGCTGGAGGTGTGTTACTGTACTCTACAGTCTACTATCAGGGTAGTGACCATGCTGGAGGTGTTACTGTACTCTACAGTCTACTATCAGGGTAGTGACCATGCTGGAGGTGTGTTACTCTACAGTCTACTATCAGGGTAGTGACCATGCTGGAGGTGTGTTACTGTACTCTACAGTCTACTATCAGGGTAGTGACCATGCTGGAGGTGTGTTACTGTACTCTACAGTCTACTATCAGGGTAGTGACCATGCTGGAGGTGTTACTGTACTCTACAGTCTACTATCAGGGTAGTGACCATGCTGGAGGTGTTACTGTACTCTACAGTCTACTATCAGGGTAGTGACCATGCTGGAGGTGTGTTACTGTACTCTACAGTGTACTATCAGGGTAGTGACCATGCTGGAGGTGTGTTACTGTACTCTACAGTCTACTATCAGGGTAGTGACCATGCTGGAGGTGTTACTGTACTCTACAGTCTACTATCAGGGTAGTGACCATGCTGGAGGTGTGTTACTGTACTCTACAGTCTACTATCAGGGTAGTGACCATGCTGGAGGTATGTTACTGTACTCTACAGTCTACTATCAGGGTAGTGACCATGCTGGAGGTATGTTACTGTACTCTACAGTCTACTATCAGGGTAGTGACCATGCTGGAGGTGTGTTACTGTACTCTACAGTCTACTATCAGGGTAGTGACCATGCTGGAGGTGTGTTACTGTACTCTACAGTCTACTATCAGGGTAGTGACCATGCTGGAGGTATGTTACTGTACTCTACAGTCTACTATCAGGGTAGTGACCATGCAGGAGGTGTTACTGTACTCTACAGTCTACTATCAGGGTAGTGACCATGCTGGAGGTACGTTACTGTACTCTACAGTCTACTATCAGGGTAGTGACCATGCTGGAGGTGTTACTGTACTCTACAGTCTACTATCAGGGTAGTGACCACGCTGGAGGTGTGTTACTGTACTCTACAGTCTACTATCAGGGTAGTGACCATGCTGGAGGTGTTACTGTACTCTACAGTCTACTATCAGGGTAGTGACCACGCTGGAGGTGTTACTGTACTCTACAGTCTACTATCAGGGTAGTGACCATGCTGGAGGTGTGTTACTGTACTCTACAGTCTACTATCAGGGTAGTGACCATGCTGGAGGTGTTACTGTATTCTACAGTCTACTATCAGGGTAGTGACCATGCTGGAGGTGTTACTATACTCTACAGTCTACTATCAGGGTAGTGACCATGCTGGAGGTGCTACTGTACTCTACAGTCTACTATCAGGGTAGTGACCATGCTGGAGGTGTGTTACTGTACTCTACATTCTACTATCAGGGTAGTGACCATGCTGGAGGTGTGTTACTGTACTCTACAGTCTACTATCAGGGTAGTGACCATGCTGGAGGTGTTACTGTACTCTACAGTCTACTATCAGGGTAGTGACCATGCTGGAGGTGTGTTACTCTACAGTCTACTATCAGGGTAGTGACCATGCTGGAGGTGTGTTACTGTACTCTACAGTCTACTATCAGGGTAGTGACCATGCTGGAGGTGTGTTACTGTACTCTACAGTCTACTATCAGGGTAGTGACCTTGCTGGAGGTGTTACTGTACTCTACAGTCTACTATCAGGGTAGTGACCATGCTGGAGGTGTTACTGTACTCTACAGTCTACTATCAGGGTAGTGACCATGCTGGAGGTGTGTTACTGTACTCTACAGTGTACTATCAGGGTAGTGACCATGCTGGAGGTGTGTTACTGTACTCTACAGTCTACTATCAGGGTAGTGACCATGCTGGAGGTGTTACTGTACTCTACAGTCTACTATCAGGGTAGTGACCATGCTGGAGGTGTGTTACTGTACTCTACAGTCTACTATCAGGGTAGTGACCATGCTGGAGGTATGTTACTGTACTCTACAGTCTACTATCAGGGTAGTGACCATGCTGGAGGTATGTTACTGTACTCTACAGTCTACTATCAGGGTAGTGACCATGCTGGAGGTGTGTTACTGTACTCTACAGTCTACTATCAGGGTAGTGACCATGCTGGAGGTGTGTTACTGTACTCTACAGTCTACTATCAGGGTAGTGACCATGCTGGAGGTATGTTACTGTACTCTACAGTCTACTATCAGGGTAGTGACCATGCAGGAGGTGTTACTGTACTCTACAGTCTACTATCAGGGTAGTGACCATGCTGGAGGTACGTTACTGTACTCTACAGTCTACTATCAGGGTAGTGACCATGCTGGAGGTGTTACTGTACTCTACAGTCTACTATCAGGGTAGTGACCATGCTGGAGGTGTTACTGTACTCTACAGTCTACTATCAGGGTAGTGACCATGCTGGAGGTGTGTTACTGTACTCTACAGTCTACTATCAGGGTAGTGACCATGCTGGAGGTGTGTTACTGTACTCTACAGTCTACTATCAGGGTAGTGACCATGCTGGAGGTGTTACTATACTCTACAGTCTACTATCAGGGAGCCAGACTGCTCATGCTCCTCTAACCTGTGAGAACATCCTGAAACCTCTAGAGATGATCCGGTGAGCATCTACACTGTCTAGTTCACTATATTATCTATAGCGATCTGTTGGTCGGTTGTTCGGTCAGTCCGTCACTGTGTGTGTGTCTGTCTATATTAATTCCTAGTCTGCCTGTCTATATTAATTCCTAGTCTGTCTGTCTATATTAATTCCTAGTCTGTCTGTCTATATTAATTCCTAGTCTGCCTGTCTATATTAATTCCTAGTCTGCCTGTCTATATTAATTCCTAGTCTGCCTGTCTATATTCATTCCTAGTCTGCCTGTCTATATTCATTCCTAGTCTGCCTGTCTATTAATTCCTAGTCTGTCTATATTAATTCCTAGTCTGCCTGTCTATATTAATTCCTAGTCTGTCTGTCTATATTAATTCCTAGTCTGCCTGTCTATATTAATTCCTAGTCTGCCTGTCTATATTAATTCCTAGTCTGTCTGTCTATATTAATTCCTAGTCTGCCTGTCTATATTAATTCCTAGGCTGTGTGTCTGTCTATATTAATTCCTAGTCTGCCTGTCTATATTAATTCCTAGTCTGTCTGTCTATATTAATTCCTAGGCTGTGTGTCTGTCTATATTAATTCCTAGTCTGCCTGTCTATATTAATTCCTAGTCTGCCTGTCTATATTAATTCCTAGTCTGCCTGTCTATTAATTCCTATTCTGCCTGTCTATATTAATTCCTAGTCTGCCTGTCTATATTAATTCCTAGTCTGTCTGTCTATATTAATTCCTAGTCTGCCTGTCTATATTAATTCCTAGTCTGCCTGTCTATATTAATTCCTAGTCTGCCTGTCTATATTAATTCCTAGTCTGCCTGTCTATATTAATTCCTAGGCTGTCTGTCTATTAATTCCTAGGCTGTCTGTCTATATTAATTCCTAGGCTGTCTGTCTATTAATTCCTAGTCTGCCTGTCTATATTAATTCATAGTCTGTCTGTCTATTAATTCCTAGTCTGCCTGTCTATATTAATTCCCAGTCTGTCTATCTATATTAATTCCCAGTCTGTCTGTATAGAGCTCTGTCCAGAATTCTCTGCACAACTGGCCTGCCATGCAGACTATTACAGGGACCTGTTGGTCTTTATGCTGATACAGTCCCAGTGATGATGAAGATCACAGATGATCTCATTGAGAAGGTGGATGTTGGTAATGTTCAGTTGGGAATCTGGTAGACTGGATTACTGTAAAAGTACTATGAGACATTTTTAAAGGGGCCTATAGAATAACGATCTTTTAAAGTAATGACTCGGGACGTCGGTTATAAGATTATAGCGTATTTTAATAATACTTCACGTTACACTTGACCACTTTAGATTCTATAAAACAATAAAAAAAAGTTGCTAGCGAAAGCCAGGTTTATCACTCGTCACTTGCTCATAAGTGGAGCATTTTTGTTCTCACGTCCACTTCCTGTCGCAAAGCATTCTGGTAATTGCAGTCAAAGACGCAATATGCAGAAATAGCTCCATCATTACATGGCTGCTAAATTTCAGATGGTTCACTCATTGGTCTTTTGACCAATCAGATAAGATCTGATGTGAAAAGATCTGATGTGATTCGTCAAAAAGACCAATTAGTGGAAAAAATATCAGCCTGTGTAAACACAGTCTAGAAAACATTTTGAATCGCATTATTCTAGGTGAAATAGGCACCCAGACACCACAAGAGGCGTTGTGAAGGGAGGAAGGATGAAAGAAATGTCTGGAATGGTGTGAAAGGAACGGAAACCATATGTCTCATGTGTCTGATACCATTCCATTCATTCTGTCCTCCCCAATTGAAGTGCCACCAGCCACCTGTGCCGCACACACTCAAGTTGTACAGCTGATGTAGGCCTACAAAAGTCAACTCATTTGAATCACGTTATTTTAGATCAGTCTTTTTCAAACCTCTCCTCCAGGACTCCCAAGAGGTCCGTGTTTTAGTTTTTGCCCCAGAACGAACACCTTAGATGAAACTAATTAACTCTATCATCAAACCACAGATTATTTCAATCGGGTGTGTTAGTACTAGGGCAATTGTATTTTTTAACGCTTTTATGAAAATGTTTGTATCTACATGCCCAGGAACTACAGTTGAAAACTAGCTAGCTGGCTAAATCTGGCACATTTACAGAAATGTTGATTGATGTGCAGAATCTCTGTCAAATACATGTTCAATAAATGAAACGGAATGTGTTTATTTGAGTTGGGCTTTAATACGTGTAATTAGTTCAATGTAACGTCATATACTACACATTGTAATCAGTTTGTTTTGGGGTTTGCAGAGTCATTGTATGTCGTTGGTTACCCATCCTATCATGTTACCATAACAACACAGATATGACCGTCTAGCGTCCTTCTGCCACACCTGGTTGTTGTGTCACACTGCTCTCTGCTGGTAACACTGCAAAACACCACTCAATCAAATAAAATTAATACAAACCCACTTTTTTTGCAGATAGGATATTAATTTATGGGCTGAATACTTGTTTTAAGTGTATGAAGACTTTATATGACATGAATATGAACATATAATATATAAACCTATACGTGTTGAATGTGTCGACTATGTTGAAATGGGAAGTAGCTATAGTAGTGCAGACAGACTAGTAAGTAGTTTATAAGGAAGTACTTTAGAGGAATACCGGTCGAAGAAACATGTTTGAGGTCTGTAGCCTTTTACAATTTAATATAGAAAAGTGTTTTTGAGAACTTAGACTATTGTAGAGAGAGGTGATTTAGCGGTAAAACATCCGCAGAATTGTAAAGTTATTACAATACTGATTTCAACTTTCAAGAATAATAATTGCAGGCTTATATGTTGATTAATATTGATTATCCTAATTAATATGATGTGATGTTATAGACTATGAGGTATAGAGTAGTTGTATAGGCGATTGATAGCACATTATCGTGATTTGCTATCCGCGTGATCCCCAACACAGTCGACACCTTGCGTTGTTTCGATTCCTAAAATACATTTTTTTTTTTTAAATCTGTCGCTAAAGAAGCTCGTCCGTCGTCAGTAATTATCATTTACCAACAGGTGGCATCACTGTGCCATCTTACGCCTATAAAAGTACTTGCTAGACAAACCAATTTTTCCATCTTTGGACATTTTCCTGCATAACTAAGCAATGCGTTTTACCTTGTAGGCAACTACTAAACCAGAACAAGAAACAATGGTGTGTAGGCTGTATTCTATTAAAAGGTTTGGAAGAAATATCTGTCAGCTATTTTAACTTAAGCTCCCGAGTGGCGCAGCAGTCTACGGCACAGCATCACTACAGACCTGGGTTTGATCCTGGGCTGTATCACAACCGTCCGTGATCCGGAGACCCGTAGAGCGGCACACATTTTGGCCCAGCGTCTTCCGGGTTAGGGGACATCATGTGACATAAATATGAACATATAATATATAAACCTATACTTGTTGAACACGACGACTGTGTTGAAATGGGAAGTAGCCTACATTTTATAAGGAAGTAGAGAAATACCGGTCGAATTGAAAAGAGTTTGAGGTTTGTAGACTTTTACAATTTATTATAGAAAAGTGTTTGAGAAGTTAGACTATTCTAGAGAGAGGTGATTTAGGGGAAGGCTTTCATTGTAAGCATGAATTTGTTCTTAACTGACTTGCCTAGTTACATTTAAAAAAGTAACTGTCCATAATGTATACTACCGTCTTTCAATGTAAAGTAGATGTATAATGTATTTTAGTTGTCTGTGTTGACCCCATGTAGACTATCTGTTGTTATGGGGTCAGGGTATCCAACCAGCTAGACTAACTGTTGTTATGGAGTCAGGGGATCCAACCAGGTAGACTAGCTGTTGTTATGGAGTCAGGGGATCCAACCAGGTAGACTAGCTGTTGTTATGGAGTCAGGGGATCCAACCAGGTAGACTAGCTGTTGTTATGGAGTCAGGGGATCCAACCAGGTAGACTATCTGTTGTTATGGAGTCAGGGGATCCAACCAGGTAGACTAGCTGTTGTTATGGAGTCAGGGGATCCAATCGGATAGACTAGCTGTTGTTATGGAGTCAGGGGATCCAACCAGGTAGACTAGCTGTTGTTATGGAGTCAGGGGATCCAACCAGGTAGACTAGCTGTTGTTACGGAGTCAGGGGATCCAACCAGGTAGACTAGCTGTTGTTACGGAGTCAGGGGATCCAACCAGGTAGACTAGCTGTTGTTATGGAGTCAGGGGATCCAACCAGGTAGACTAGCTGTTGTTATGGAGTTAGGGGATCCAACCAGGTAGACTAGCTGTTGTTATGGAGTCAGGGGATCCAACCAGGTAGACTAGCTGTTGTTATGGAGTCAGGGGATCCAACCAGGTGGACTAGCTGTTGTTATGGAGTCAGGGGATCCAACCAGGTGGACTAGCTGTTGTTATGGAGTCAGGGGATCCAACCAGGTAGACTAGCTGTTGTTATGGGGTCAGGGGATCCAACCAGGTAGACTAGCTGTTGTTATGGAGTCAGGGGATCCAACCAGGTAGACTAGCTGTTGTTATGGGGTCAGGGGATCCAACCAGGTAGACTAGCTGTTGTTATGGAGTCAGGGGATCCAACCAGGTAGACTAGCTGTTGTTATGGTGTCAGGGGATCCAACCAGGTAGACTAGCTGTTGTTATGGAGTCAGGGGATCCAACTAGGTGGACTAGCTGTTGTTATGGAGTCAGCTAATGGGGATCCAACCAGGTAGACTAGCTGTTGTTATGGAGTCAGGGGATCCAACCAGGTAGACTAGCTGTTGTTATGGAGTCAGGGGATCCAACCAGGTAGACTAGCTGTTGTTATGGAGTCAGCTAATTGGGGATCCAACCAGGTAGACTAGCTGTTGTTGTGGAGTCAGGGGATCCAACCAGGTAGACTAGCTGTTGTTTTGGAGTCAGGGGATCCAACCAGGTAGACTAGCTGTTGTTATGGAGTCAGCTAATTGGGGATCCAACCAGGTAGACTAGCTGTTGTTGTGGAGTCAGGGGATCCAACCAGGTAGACTAGCTGTTGTTATGGAGTCAGGGGATCCAACCAGGTAGACTAGCTGTTGTTATGGAGTCAGGGGATCCAATCGGATAGACTAGCTGTTGTTATGGAGTCAGGGGATCCAACCAGGTAGACTAGCTGTTGTTATGGAGTCAGGGGATCCAACCAGGTAGACTAGCTGTTGTTACGGAGTCAGGGGATCCAACCAGGTAGAGTAGCTGTTGTTATGGAGTCAGGGGATCCAATCAGGTGGACTAGCTGTTGTTACGGAGTCAGGGGATCCAACCAGGTGGACTAGCTGTTGTTATGGAGTCAGGGGATCCAACCAGGTAGACTAGCTGTTGTTGTGGGGTCAGTGGGATCCAACCAGGTAGACTAGCTGTTGTTATGGAGTCAGGGGATACAACCAGGTAGACTAGCTGTTGTTATGGAGTCAGGGGATCCAACCAGGTAGACTAGCTGTTGTTATGGAGTCAGCTAATTGGGGATCCAACCAGGTAGACTAGCTGTTGTTGTGGAGTCAGGGGATCCAACCAGGTAGACCAGCTGTTGTTATGGAATCAGGGGATCCAACCAGGTAGACTAGCTGTTGTTATGGAGTCAGGGGATCCAACCAGGTAGACTAGCTGTTGTTATGGAGTCAGGGGATCCAACCAGGTAGACTAGCTGTTGTTATGGAGTCAGGGGATCCAACCAGGTAGACTAGCTGTTGTTATGGAGTCAGCTAATGGGGATCCAACCAGGTAGACTAGCTGTTGTTATGGAGTCAGGTGATCCAACCAGGTAGACTAGCTGTTGTTATGGGGTCAGGGGATCCAACCAGGTAGACTAGCTGTTGTTGTGGAGTCAGGGGATCCAACCAGGTAGACTAGCTGTTGTTATGGAGTCAGGGGATCCAACCAGGTGGACTAGCTGTTGTTATGGAGTCAGGGGATCCAACCAGGTAGACTAGCTGTTGTTATGGAGTCAGGGGATCCAACCAGGTAGACTAGCTGTTGTTATGGAGTCAGGGGATCCAACCAGGTGGACTAGCTGTTGTTATGGGGTCAGGGGATCCAACCAGGTAGACTAGCTGTTGTTATGGAGTCAGGGGATCCAACCAGGTAGACTAGCTGTTGTTATAGAGTCAGGGGATCCAACCAGGTAGACTAGCTGTTGTTATGGAGTCAGGGGATCCAACCAGGTAGACTAGCTGTTGTTATGGAGTCAGATAAGGGGGATCCAACCAGGTAGACTAGCTGTTGTTATGGAGTCAGGGGATCCAACCAGGTAGACTAGCTGTTGTTATGGAGTCAGGGGATCCAACCAGGTAGACTAGCTGTTGTTATGGAGTCAGGGGATCCAACCAGGTGGACTAGCTGTTGTTATGGAGTCAGGGGATCCAACCAGGTGGACTAGCTGTTGTTATGGAGTCAGCTAATGGGGATCCAACCAGGTAGACTAGCTGTTGTTATGGATTCAGGTGATCCAACCAGGTGGACTAGCTGTTGTTATGGAGTCAGCTAATGGGGATCCAACCAGGTAGACTAGCTGTTGTTATGGAGTCAGGGGATCCAACCAGGTAGACTAGCTGTTGTTATGGAGTCAGGGGATCCAACCAGGTGGACTAGCTGTTGTTATGGAGTCAGGGGATACAACCAGGTAGACTAGCTGTTGTTATGGAGTCAGGGGATCCAACCAGGTAGACTAGCTGTTGTTATGGAGTCAGGGGATACAACCAGGTAGACTAGCTGTTGTTATGGAGTCAGGGGATCCAACCAGGTAGACTAGCTGTTGTTATGGAGTCAGGGGATCCAACCAGGTAGACTAGCTGTTGTTATGGAGTCAGGGGATCCAACCAGGTAGACTAGCTGTTGTTATGGAGTCAGGGGATCCAATCAGGTAGACTAGCTGTTGTTATGGAGTCAGGGGATCCAACCAGGTAGACTAGCTGTTGTTATGGAGTCAGGGGATCCAACCAGGTAGACTAGCTGTTGTTAGGGAGTCAGGGGATCCAACCAGGTAGACTAGCTGTTGTTATGGAGTCAGGGGATACAACCAGGTAGACTAGCTGTTGTTATGGAGTCAGGGGATCCAACCAGGTAGACTAGCTGTTGTTATGGAGTCAGATAAGGGGGATCCAACCAGGTAGACCAGCTGTTGTTATGGAGTCAGGGGATCCAACCAGGTAGACTAGCTGTTGTTACAGAGTCGGGGGATCCAACCAGGTAGACTAGCTGTTGTTATGGAGTCAGGGGATCCAACCAGGTAGACTAGCTGTTGTTATGGAGTCAGGGGATCCAACCAGGTAGACTAGCTGTTGTTAGGGAGTCAGGGGATCCAACCAGGTAGACTAGCTGTTGTTATGGAGTCAGGGGATCCAACCATGTAGACTAGCTGTTGTTATGGAGTCAGGGGATCCAACCAGGTAGACTAGCTGTTGTTATGGAGTCAGGGGATCCAACCAGGTAGACTAACTGTTGTTATGGAGTCAGGGGATCCAATCGGATAGACTAGCTGTTGTTATGGAGTCAGGGGATCCAACCATGTAGACTAGCTGTTGTTATGGAGTCAGGGGATCCAACCAGGTAGACTAGCTGTTGTTATGGAGTCAGGGGATCCAACTAGGTGGACTAGCTGTTGTTATGGAGTCAGCTAATGGGGATCCAACCAGGTAGACTAGCTGTTGTTATGGAGTCAGGGGATACAACCAGGTAGACTAGCTGTTGTTATGGAGTCAGGGGATCCAACCAGGTAGACTAGCTGTTGTTATGGAGTCAGCTAATTGGGGATCCAACCAGGTAGACTAGCTGTTGTTGTGGAGTCAGGGGATCCAACCAGGTAGACCAGCTGTTGTTATGGAATCAGGGGATCCAACCAGGTAGACTAGCTGTTGTTATGGAGTCAGGGGATCCAACCAGGTAGACTAGCTGTTGTTATGGAGTCAGGGGATCCAACCAGGTAGACTAGCTATTGTTATGGAGTCAGGGGATCCAACCAGGTAGACTAGCTGTTGTTATGGAGTCAGGGGATCCAACCAGGTGGACTAGCTGTTGTTATGGAGTCAGGGGATCCAACCAGGTAGACTAGCTGTTGTTATGGAGTCAGCTAATGGGGATCCAACCAGGTAGACTAGCTGTTGTTATGGAGTCAGGTGATCCAACCAGGTAGACTAGCTGTTGTTATGGAGTCAGCTAATGGGGATCCAACCAGGTAGACTAGCTGTTGTTGTGGAGTCAGGGGATCCAACCAGGTAGACTAGCTGTTGTTATGGAGTCAGGGGATCCAACCAGGTGGACTAGCTGTTGTTATGGAGTCAGGGGATCCAACCAGGTAGACTAGCTGTTGTTATGGAGTCAGGGGATCCAACCAGGTAGACTAGCTGTTGTTATGGAGTCAGCTAATGGGGATCCAACCAGGTAGACTAGCTGTTGTTATGGAGTCAGGTGATCCAACCAGGTAGACTAGCTGTTGTTATGGGGTCAGGGGATCCAACCAGGTAGACTAGCTGTTGTTGTGGAGTCAGGGGATCCAACCAGGTAGACTAGCTGTTGTTATGGAGTCAGGGGATCCAACCAGGTGGACTAGCTGTTGTTATGGAGTCAGGGGATCCAACCAGGTAGACTAGCTGTTGTTATGGAGTCAGGGGATCCAACCAGGTAGACTAGCTGTTGTTATGGAGTCAGGGGATCCAACCAGGTGGACTAGCTGTTGTTATGGGGTCAGGGGATCCAACCAGGTAGACTAGCTGTTGTTATGGAGTCAGGGGATCCAACCAGGTAGACTAGCTGTTGTTATAGAGTCAGGGGATCCAACCAGGTAGACTAGCTGTTGTTATGGAGTCAGGGGATCCAACCAGGTAGACTAGCTGTTGTTATGGAGTCAGATAAGGGGGATCCAACCAGGTAGACTAGCTGTTGTTATGGAGTCAGGGGATCCAACCAGGTAGACTAGCTGTTGTTATGGAGTCAGGGGATCCAACCAGGTAGACTAGCTGTTGTTATGGAGTCAGGGGATCCAACCAGGTGGACTAGCTGTTGTTATGGAGTCAGGGGATCCAACCAGGTGGACTAGCTGTTGTTATGGAGTCAGCTAATGGGGATCCAACCAGGTAGACTAGCTGTTGTTATGGATTCAGGTGATCCAACCAGGTGGACTAGCTGTTGTTATGGAGTCAGCTAATGGGGATCCAACCAGGTAGACTAGCTGTTGTTATGGAGTCAGGGGATCCAACCAGGTAGACTAGCTGTTGTTATGGAGTCAGGGGATCCAACCAGGTGGACTAGCTGTTGTTATGGAGTCAGGGGATACAACCAGGTAGACTAGCTGTTGTTATGGAGTCAGGGGATCCAACCAGGTAGACTAGCTGTTGTTATGGAGTCAGGGGATACAACCAGGTAGACTAGCTGTTGTTATGGAGTCAGGGGATCCAACCAGGTAGACTAGCTGTTGTTATGGAGTCAGGGGATCCAACCAGGTAGACTAGCTGTTGTTATGGAGTCAGGGGATCCAACCAGGTAGACTAGCTGTTGTTATGGAGTCAGGGGATCCAATCAGGTAGACTAGCTGTTGTTATGGAGTCAGGGGATCCAACCAGGTAGACTAGCTGTTGTTATGGAGTCAGGGGATCCAACCAGGTAGACTAGCTGTTGTTAGGGAGTCAGGGGATCCAACCAGGTAGACTAGCTGTTGTTATGGAGTCAGGGGATACAACCAGGTAGACTAGCTGTTGTTATGGAGTCAGGGGATCCAACCAGGTAGACTAACTGTTGTTATGGAGTCAGGGGATCCAATCGGATAGACTAGCTGTTGTTATGGAGTCAGGGGATCCAACCATGTAGACTAGCTGTTGTTATGGAGTCAGGGGATCCAACCAGGTAGACTAGCTGTTGTTATGGAGTCAGGGGATCCAACTAGGTGGACTAGCTGTTGTTATGGAGTCAGCTAATGGGGATCCAACCAGGTAGACTAGCTGTTGTTATGGAGTCAGGGGATACAACCAGGTAGACTAGCTGTTGTTATGGAGTCAGGGGATCCAACCAGGTAGACTAGCTGTTGTTATGGAGTCAGCTAATTGGGGATCCAACCAGGTAGACTAGCTGTTGTTGTGGAGTCAGGGGATCCAACCAGGTAGACCAGCTGTTGTTATGGAATCAGGGGATCCAACCAGGTAGACTAGCTGTTGTTATGGAGTCAGGGGATCCAACCAGGTAGACTAGCTGTTGTTATGGAGTCAGGGGATCCAACCAGGTAGACTAGCTATTGTTATGGAGTCAGGGGATCCAACCAGGTAGACTAGCTGTTGTTATGGAGTCAGGGGATCCAACCAGGTGGACTAGCTGTTGTTATGGAGTCAGGGGATCCAACCAGGTAGACTAGCTGTTGTTATGGAGTCAGCTAATGGGGATCCAACCAGGTAGACTAGCTGTTGTTATGGAGTCAGGTGATCCAACCAGGTAGACTAGCTGTTGTTATGGAGTCAGGGGATCCAACCAGGTAGACTAGCTGTTGTTATGGAGTCAGCTAATTGGGGATCCAACCAGGTAGACTAGCTGTTGTTGTGGAGTCAGGGGATCCAACCAGGTAGACCAGCTGTTGTTATGGAATCAGGGGATCCAACCAGGTAGACTAGCTGTTGTTATGGAGTCAGGGGATCCAACCAGGTAGACTAGCTGTTGTTATGGAGTCAGGGGATCCAACCAGGTAGACTAG
Organism: Salvelinus fontinalis; assembly: GCF_029448725.1. Taxonomy (NCBI): domain Eukaryota; kingdom Metazoa; phylum Chordata; class Actinopteri; order Salmoniformes; family Salmonidae; genus Salvelinus; species Salvelinus fontinalis. Next base: position 546,259 of record NW_026600265.1, read on the forward strand.
CTATTGTTATGGAGTCAGGGGATCCAACCAGGTAGACTAGCTGTTGTTATGGAGTCAGGGGATCCAACCAGGTGGACTAGCTGTTGTTATGGAGTCAGGGGATCCAACCAGGTAGACTAACTGTTGTTATGGAGTCAGGGGATCCAATCGGATAGACTAGCTGTTGTTATGGAGTCAGGGGATCCAACCATGTAGACTAGCTGTTGTTATGGAGTCAGGGGATCCAACCAGGTAGACTAGCTGTTGTTATGGAGTCAGGGGATCCAACTAGGTGGACTAGCTGTTGTTATGGAGTCAGCTAATGGGGATCCAACCAGGTAGACTAGCTGTTGTTATGGAGTCAGGGGATACAACCAGGTAGACTAGCTGTTGTTATGGAGTCAGGGGATCCAACCAGGTAGACTAGCTGTTGTTATGGAGTCAGCTAATTGGGGATCCAACCAGGTAGACTAGCTGTTGTTGTGGAGTCAGGGGATCCAACCAGGTAGACCAGCTGTTGTTATGGAATCAGGGGATCCAACCAGGTAGACTAGCTGTTGTTATGGAGTCAGGGGATCCAACCAGGTAGACTAGCTGTTGTTATGGAGTCAGGGGATCCAACCAGGTAGACTAGCTATTGTTATGGAGTCAGGGGATCCAACCAGGTAGACTAGCTGTTGTTATGGAGTCAGGGGATCCAACCAGGTGGACTAGCTGTTGTTATGGAGTCAGGGGATCCAACCAGGTAGACTAGCTGTTGTTATGGAGTCAGCTAATGGGGATCCAACCAGGTAGACTAGCTGTTGTTATGGAGTCAGGTGATCCAACCAGGTAGACTAGCTGTTGTTATGGAGTCAGCTAATGGGGATCCAACCAGGTAGACTAGCTGTTGTTGTGGAGTCAGGGGATCCAACCAGGTAGACTAGCTGTTGTTATGGAGTCAGGGGATCCAACCAGGTGGACTAGCTGTTGTTATGGAGTCAGGGGATCCAACCAGGTAGACTAGCTGTTGTTATGGAGTCAGGGGATCCAACCAGGTAGACTAGCTGTTGTTATGGAGTCAGGGGATCCAACCAGGTGGACTAGCTGTTGTTATGGGGTCAGGGGATCCAACCAGGTAGACTAGCTGTTGTTATGGAGTCAGGGGATCCAACCAGGTAGACGAGCTGTTGTTATAGAGTCAGGGGATCCAACCAGGTAGACTAGCTGTTGTTATGGAGTCAGGGGATCCAACCAGGTAGACTAGCTGTTGTTATGGAGTCAGATAAGGGGGATCCAACCAGGTAGACTAGCTGTTGTTATGGAGTCAGGGGATCCAACCAGGTAGACTAGCTGTTGTTATAGAGTCGGGGGATCCAACCAGGTAGACTAGCTGTTGTTATGGAGTCAGGGGATCCAACCAGGTGGACTAGCTGTTGTTATGGAGTCAGCTAATGGGGATCCAACCAGGTAGACTAGCTGTTGTTATGGAGTCAGGTGATCCAACCAGGTGGACTAGCTGTTGTTATGGAGTCAGCTAATGGGGATCCAACCAGGTAGACTAGCTGTTGTTATGGAGTCAGGGGATCCAACCAGGTAGACTAGCTGTTGTTGTGGAGTCAGGGGATCCAACCAGGTAGACTAGCTGTTGTTGTGGAGTCAGGGGATCCAACCAGGTAGACTAGCTGTTGTTAGGGAGTCAGGGGATCCAACCAGGTAGACTAGCTGTTGTTATGGAGTCAGGGGATCCAACCAGGTAGACTAGCTGTTGTTATGGAGTCAGCTAATGGGGATCCAACCAGGTAGACTAGCTGTTGTTGTGGAGTCAGGGGATCCAACCAGGTAGACTAGCTGTTGTTATGGAGTCAGGGGATCCAACCAGGTAGACTAGCTGTTGTTATGGAGTCAGGGGATCCAACCAGGTAGACTAGCTGTTGTTATGGAGTCAGGGGATCCAACCAGGTAGACTAGCTGTTGTTATGGAGTCAGGGGATCCAACCAGGTAGACTAGCTGTTGTTATGGAGTCAGGGGATCCAACCAGGTGGACTAGCTGTTGTTATGGGGTCAGATAATGGGTTTCCAGGTCAAAGTAATAACAGATTGGATTGTTTAAATGCAACATGAAATCTCTGTTTGAACTCTGACCACGGACAGTAAAAGTCTTGTCACTGTTAATGGTTCCTCAACAATGTTCAGAAATATTGACTGTTCTGTTATTTCTTGTTGTAGCTGAGTGAGCTGTGACTTACATCTAAAATGAGTCTCTCTGGGGAGAGAGAGGAGGAGACCACTGCCTCTAAAACGAGTCTCTCTGGGGAAAGAGAGGAGGGGACCACTGCCTCTAAAATGAGTCTCTCTGGGGAGAGAGAGGAGGGGACCACTGCCTCTAAAATGACTCAAGACACCAGTTCTGAGAGGTAAGTGATTAATTGTAAATATATACAGTTCTCTTAAAGCTAGATTCCTTAACGGTGAAACCATCCGTTTGGGATGTTACAACAATGCAATTGTTTTTTCCTCTCGGACATCGTTGCACACGCTGCCGGATGCTCTTCTCCCTCCGGTGTCGCCAAATCACTGTTAGTCAGATATGAGGAGTTGGCAAGTCAAATTTGGTCAACTCTGAATCAGTAGCGGTGCGTGGGTAAAATCACTGGGGAAGTCAAGCCTCCCCCAAAAAGCCATATTAAAACCCATGTGTTGTGATCATTTCGTTGTTTGCTCTATAACCTGTTCATTCATATGCCTTGACACCATGATATATAGGACTAAAGGCAGAGACAATAAGACAGTGATATATAGGACTAAAGGCTGAGACAATAAGACAGTGATATATAGGACTAAAGGCAGAGACAATAAGACAGTGATATATAGGACTAAAGGCTGAGACAATAAGACACCATGATATATAGGACTAAAGGCTGAGACAATAAGACAGTGATATATAGGACTAAAGGCTGAGACAATAAGACACAGTGATATATAGGACTAAAGGCTGAGACAATAAGACAGTGATATATAGGACTAAAGGCTGAGACAATAAGACAGTGATATATAGGACTAAAGGCAGAGACAATAAGACACAGTGATATATAGGACTAAAGGCAGAGACAATAAGACAGTGATATATAGGACTAAAGGCTGAGACAATAAGACACAGTGATATATAGGACTAAAGGCAGAGACAATAAGACAGTGATATATAGGACTAAAGGCTGAGACAATAAGACAGTGATATATAGGACTAAAGGCTGAGACAATAAGACACCATGATATATAGGACTAAAGGCTGAGACAATAAGACACAGTGATATATAGGACTAAAGGCTGAGACAATAAGACAGTGATATATAGGACTAAAGGCTGAGACAATAAGACACAGTGATATATAGGACTAAAGGCAGAGACAATAAGACAGTGATATATAGGACTAAAGGCTGAGACAATAAGACACCATGATATATAGGACTAAAGGCTGAGACAATAAGACACCATGATATATAGGACTAAAGGCTGAGACAATAAGACAGTGATATATAGGACTAAAGGCTGAGACAATAAGACACAGTGATATATAGGACTAAAGGCTGAGACAATAAGACACCATGATATATAGGACTAAAGGCTGAGACAATAAGACAGTGATATATAGGACTAAAGGCAGAGACAATAAGACAGTGATATATAGGACTAAAGGCTGAGACAATAAGACAGTGATATATAGGACTAAAGGCTGAGACAATAAGACAGTGATATATAGGACTAAAGGCAGAGACAATAAGACAGTGATATATAGGACTAAAGGCTGAGACAATAAGACAGTGATATATAGGACTAAAGGCTGAGACAATAAGACAGTGATATATAGGACTAAAGGCTGAGACAATAAGACAGTGATATATAGGACTAAAGGCTGAGACAATAAGACAGTGATATATAGGACTAAAGGCTGAGACAATAAGACAGTGATATATAGGACTAAAGGCTGAGACAATAAGACACAGTGATATATAGGACTAAAGGCTGAGACAATAAGACACAGTGATTTATAGGACTAAAGGCTGAGACAATAAGACACAGTGATATATAGGACTAAAGGCTGAGACAATAAGACACAGTGATATATAGGACTAAAGGCTGAGACAATAAGACACAGTGATATATAGGACTAAAGGCTGAGACAATAAGACACAGTGATATATAGGACTAAAGGCTGAGACAATAAGACAGTGATATATAGGACTAAAGGCAGAGACAATAAGACAGTGATATATAGGACTAAAGGCAGAGACAATAAGACAGTGATATATAGGACTAAAGGCTGAGACAATAAGACACCATGATATATAGGACTAAAGGCTGAGACAATAAGACAGTGATATATAGGACTAAAGGCTGAGACAATAAGACAGTGATATATAGGACTAAAGGCTGAGACAATAAGACAGTGATATATAGGACTAAAGGCTGAGACAATAAGACAGTGATATATAGGACTAAAGGCTGAGACAATAAGACAGTGATATATAGGACTAAAGGCTGAGACAATAAGACACAGTGATATATAGGACTAAAGGCTGAGACAATAAGACAGTGATATATAGGACTAAAGGCTGAGACAATAAGACAGTGATATATAGGACTAAAGGCTGAGACAATAAGACACCATGATATATAGGACTAAAGGCTGAGACAATAAGACAGTGATATATAGGACTAAAGGCTGAGACAATAAGACAGTGATATATAGGACTAAAGGCAGAGACAATAAGACACCATGATATATAGGACTAAAGGCTGAGACAATAAGACAGTGATATATAGGACTAAAGGCTGAGACAATAAGACAGTGATATATAGGACTAAAGGCTGAGACAATAAGACACAGTGATATATAGGACTAAAGGCTGAGACAATAAGACACAGTGATATATAGGACTAAAGGCTGAGACAATAAGACACAGTGATATATAGGACTAAAGGCAGAGACAATAAGACAGTGATATATAGGACTAAAGGCTGAGACAATAAGACAGTGATATATAGGACTAAAGGCTGAGACAATAAGACAGTGATATATAGGACTAAAGGCTGAGACAATAAGACAGTGATATATAGGACTAAAGGCTGAGACAATAAAACAGTGATATATAGGACTAAAGGCTGAGACAATAAGACACAGTGATATATAGGACTAAAGGCAGAGACAATAAGACAGTGATATATAGGACTAAAGGCAGAGACAATAAGACAGTGATATATAGGACTAAAGGCTGAGACAATAAGACACAGTGATATATAGGACTAAAGGCAGAGACAATAAGACAGTGATATATAGGACTAAAGGCTGAGACAATAAGACAGTGATATATAGGACTAAAGGCAGAGACAATAAGACACAGTGATATATAGGACTAAAGGCAGAGACAATAAGACAGTGATATATAGGACTAAAGGCTGGGACAATAAGACACCATGATATATAGGACTAAAGGCTGAGACAATAAGACAGTGATATATAGGACTAAAGGCTGAGACAATAAGACAGTGATATATAGGACTAAAGGCTGAGACAATAAGACACAGTGATATATAGGACTAAAGGCAGAGACAATAAGACAGTGATATATAGGACTAAAGGCTGAGACAATAAGACACCATGATATATAGGACTAAAGGCTGAGACAATAAGACAGTGATATATAGGACTAAAGGCAGAGACAATAAGACAGTGATATATAGGACTAAAGGCTGAGACAATAAGACAGTGATATATAGGACTAAAGGCTGAGACAATAAGACAGTGATATATAGGACTAAAGGCAGAGACAATAAGACAGTGATATATAGGACTAAAGGCTGAGACAATAAGACAGTGATATATAGGACTAAAGGCTGAGACAATAAGACAGTGATATATAGGACTAAAGGCTGAGACAATAAGACAGTGATATATAGGACTAAAGGCTGAGACAATAAGACAGTGATATATAGGACTAAAGGCTGAGACAATAAGACAGTGATATATAGGACTAAAGGCTGAGACAATAAGACACAGTGATATATAGGACTAAAGGCTGAGACAATAAGACACAGTGATTTATAGGACTAAAGGCTGAGACAATAAGACACAGTGATATATAGGACTAAAGGCTGAGACAATAAGACACAGTGATATATAGGACTAAAGGCTGAGACAATAAGACACAGTGATATATAGGACTAAAGGCTGAGACAATAAGACACAGTGATATAGGACTAAAGGCTGAGACAATAAGACAGTGATATATAGGACTAAAGGCAGAGACAATAAGACAGTGATATATAGGACTAAAGGCAGAGACAATAAGACAGTGATATATAGGACTAAAGGCTGAGACAATAAGACAGTGATATATAGGACTAAAGGCTGAGACAATAAGACAGTGATATATAGGACTAAAGGCTGAGACAATAAGACAGTGATATATAGGACTAAAGGCTGAGACAATAAGACAGTGATATATAGGACTAAAGGCTGAGACAATAAGACAGTGATATATAGGACTAAAGGCTGAGACAATAAGACACAGTGATATATAGGACTAAAGGCTGAGACAATAAGACACAGTGATTTATAGGACTAAAGGCTGAGACAATAAGACACAGTGATATATAGGACTAAAGGCTGAGACAATAAGACACAGTGATATATAGGACTAAAGGCTGAGACAATAAGACAGTGATATATAGGACTAAAGGCAGAGACAATAAGACAGTGATATATAGGACTAAAGGCAGAGACAATAAGACAGTGATATATAGGACTAAAGGCTGAGACAATAAGACACCATGATATATAGGACTAAAGGCTGAGACAATAAGACAGTGATATATAGGACTAAAGGCTGAGACAATAAGACAGTGATATATAGGACTAAAGGCTGAGACAATAAGACAGTGATATATAGGACTAAAGGCTGAGACAATAAGACAGTGATATATAGGACTAAAGGCTGAGACAATAAGACAGTGATATATAGGACTAAAGGCTGAGACAATAAGACACAGTGATATATAGGACTAAAGGCTGAGACAATAAGACAGTGATATATAGGACTAAAGGCTGAGACAATAAGACAGTGATATATAGGACTAAAGGCTGAGACAATAAGACACCATGATATATAGGACTAAAGGCTGAGACAATAAGACAGTGATATATAGGACTAAAGGCTGAGACAATAAGACAGTGATATATAGGACTAAAGGCAGAGACAATAAGACAGTGATATATAGGACTAAAGGCAGAGACAATAAGACAGTGATATATAGGACTAAAGGCTGAGACAATAAGACACAGTGATATATAGGACTAAAGGCAGAGACAATAAGACAGTGATATATAGGACTAAAGGCTGAGACAATAAGACAGTGATATATAGGACTAAAGGCAGAGACAATAAGACACAGTGATATATAGGACTAAAGGCAGAGACAATAAGACAGTGATATATAGGACTAAAGGCTGAGACAATAAGACACCATGATATATAGGACTAAAGGCTGAGACAATAAGACAGTGATATATAGGACTAAAGGCTGAGACAATAAGACAGTGATATATAGGACTAAAGGCTGAGACAATAAGACACAGTGATATATAGGACTAAAGGCAGAGACAATAAGACAGTGATATATAGGACTAAAGGCTGAGACAATAAGACACCATGATATATAGGACTAAAGGCTGAGACAATAAGACAGTGATATATAGGACTAAAGGCTGAGGCAATAAGACACAGTGATATATAGGACTAAAGGCTGAGACAATAAGACACAGTGATATATAGGACTAAAGGCTGAGACAATAAGACACAGTGATATATAGGACTAAAGGCTGAGACAATAAGACAGTGATATATAGGACTAAAGGCTGAGACAATAAGACAGTGATATATAGGACTAAAGGCTGAGACAATAAGACAGTGATATATAGGACTAAAGGCTGAGACAATAAGACACAGTGATATATAGGACTAAAGGCTGAGACAATAAGACACAGTGATATATAGGACTAAAGGCTGAGACAATAAGACAGTGATATATAGGACTAAAGGCTGAGACAATAAGACAGTGATATATAGGACTAAAGGCTGAGACAATAAGACACCATGATATATAGGACTAAAGGCTGAGACAATAAGACAGTGATATATAGGACTAAAGGCTGAGACAATAAGACAGTGATATATAGGACTAAAGGCTGAGACAATAAGACACCATGATATATAGGACTAAAGGCTGAGACAATAAGACAGTGATATATAGGACTAAAGGCTGAGACAATAAGACAGTGATATATAGGACTAAAGGCAGAGACAATAAGACAGTGATATATAGGACTAAAGGCAGAGACAATAAGACAGTGATATATAGGACTAAAGGCTGAGACAATAAGACAGTGATATATAGGACTAAAGGCAGAGACAATAAGACAGTGATATATAGGACTAAAGGCAGAGACAATAAGACAGTGATATATAGGACTAAAGGCTGAGACAATAAGACAGTGATATATAGGACTAAAGGCTGAGACAATAAGACAGTGATATATAGGACTAAAGGCTGAGACAATAAGACAGTGGCAGAATAAATTCAACCACACCTTTGTTTTATCACAAAACCGGATAGAAACCTCTGCCCAGTGAAGTCCACAAAGCACATTGCATGTAACAAACAGTTACATGACCTACAGCATGGTCAAGGTAATATTTCCACCATTTTCTGACCACTGAACAACTATTGATTTAGAACCACAGAGTTACCGCAAGTCACAAAGAAAACAGGAGCTGCCTCCACTATTCCAACACCAGTTCAACCAAAAATAATTTAGTCCAATCATAAGCTAAATATGATGTGGCTGTCCATGGTTCTGATGTGTGTGTGTGTGTGTGTGTGTGTGTGTGTGTGTGTGTGTGTGTGTGTGTGTGTGTGTGTGTGTGTGTGTGTGTGTGTGTGTGTGTGTGTGTGTGTGTGTGTGTGTGTGTGTGTGTGCAAGTAGAAACTCATGTTGACTCACCCTACTTGTAAAGAAACACAAATGCCTTCCTCCTCTCTTTCATGTTGATGAAACGGTCTATCACTCTGTCATACAGTACACGGTCTATCACTCTGTCATACAGTACACGGTCTATAACTGTCATACAGTACACGGTCTATCACTCTGTCATACAGTACACGGTCTATCACTCTGTCATACAGTACACGGTCTATCACTCTGTCATACAGTACACGGTCTATCACTCTGTTATACAGTACACAGTCTATAACTGTCATACAGTACACGGTCTATCACTCTGTCATACAGTACACGGTCTATAACTGTCATACAGTACACGGTCTATCACTCTGTCATACAGTACACGGTCTATAACTGTCATACAGTACACGGTCTATCACTCTGTTATACAGTACACGGTCTATCACTCTGTCATACAGTACACGGTCTATCACTCTGTCATACAGTACACGGTCTATCACTCTGTCATACAGTACACGGTCTATAACTGTCATACAGTACACGGTCTATCACTCTGTTATACAGTACACGGTCTATAACTGTCATACAGTACACGGTCTATCACTCTGTCATACAGTACACGGTCTATCACTCTGTCATACAGTACACGGTCTATCACTCTGTCATACAGTACACGGTCTATCACTCTGTCATACAGTACACGGTCTATCACTCTGTTATACAGTACACGGTCTATCACTCTGTCATACAGTACACGGTCTATCACTCTGTCATACAGTACACGATCTATCACTCTGTTATACAGTACACGGTCTATCACTCTGTTATACAGTACACGGTCTATCACTCTGTCATACAGTACACGGTCTATCACTCTGTCATACAGTACACGGTCTATCACTCTGTTATACAGTACACGGTCTATCACTCTGTCATACAGTACACGGTCTATCACTCTGTTATACAGTACACGGTCTATCACTCTGTCATACAGTACACGATCTATCACTCTGTCATACAGTACACGATCTATCACTCTGTCATACAGTACACGATCTATCACTCTGTCATACAGTACACGATCTATCACTCTGTCATACAGTACACGGTCTATCACTCTGTCATACAGTACACGGTCTATAACTGTCATACAGTACACGGTCTATCACTCTGTTATACAGTACACGGTCTATAACTGTCATACAGTACACGGTCTATCACTCTGTCATACAGTACACGGTCTATCACTCTGTCATACAGTACACGGTCTATCACTCTGTCATACAGTACACGGTCTATCACTCTGTTATACAGTACACAGTCTATAACTGTCATACAGTACACGGTCTATCACTCTGTCATACAGTACACGGTCTATAACTGTCATACAGTACACGGTCTATCACTCTGTCATACAGTACACAGTCTATCACTCTGTCATACAGTACACGGTCTATCACTCTGTCATACAGTACACGGTCTATCACTCTGTCATACAGTACACGGTCTATAACTGTCATACAGTACACGGTCTATCACTCTGTTATACAGTACACGGTCTATAACTGTCATACAGTACACGGTCTATCACTCTGTCATACAGTACACGGTCTATCACTCTGTCATACAGTACACGGTCTATCACTCTGTCATACAGTACACGGTCTATCACTCTGTCATACAGTACACGGTCTATCACTCTGTTATACAGTACACGGTCTATCACTCTGTCATACAGTACACGGTCTATCACTCTGTCATACAGTACACGGTCTATAACTGTCATACAGTACACGGTCTATCACTCTGTCATACAGTACACGGTCTATCACTCTGTTATACAGTACACGGTCTATCACTCTGTCATACAGTACACGATCTATCACTCTGTCATACAGTACACGATCTATCACTCTGTCATACAGTACACGATCTATCACTCTGTCATACAGTACACGATCTATCACTCTGTCATACAGTACACGGTCTATCACTCTGTCATACAGTACACGGTCTATAACTGTCATACAGTACACGGTCTATCACTCTGTTATACAGTACACGGTCTATAACTGTCATACAGTACACGGTCTATCACTCTGTCATACAGTACACGGTCTATCACTCTGTCATACAGTACACGGTCTATCACTCTGTCATACAGTACACCGTCTATCACTCTGTCATACAGTACACGGTCTATCACTCTGTTATACAGTACACGGTCTATAACTGTCATACAGTACACGGTCTATCACTCTGTTATACAGTACACGGTCTATAACTGTCATACAGTACACGGTCTATCACTCTGTCATACAGTACACGGTCTATAACTGTCATACAGTACACGGTCTATAACTGTCATACAGTACACGGTCTATAACTGTCATACAGTACAAGGTCTATAACTGTCATACAGTACACGGTCTATAACTGTCATAGAGTACACGGCCTATAACTGTCATACAGTACACGGTCTATAACTGTCATACAGTACACGGTCTATAACTGTCATACAGTACACGGTCTATAACTGTCATACAGTACACGGTCTATAACTGTCATACAGTACACGGTCTATCACTCTGTTATACAGTACACCGTCTATCACTCTGTCATACAGTACACGGTCTATCAATCTGTTATACAGTACACGGTCTATCACTCTGTCATACAGTACACCGTCTATCACTCTGTCATACAGTACACGGTCTATCACTCTGTCATACAGTACACGGTCTATAACTGTCATACAGTACACGGTCTATCACTCTGTTATACAGTACACGGTCTATCACTCTGTTATACAGTACACGGTCTATCACTCTGTCATACAGTACACGGTCTATAACTGTCATACAGTACACGGTCTATAACTGTCATACAGTACACGGTCTATAACTGTCATACAGTACACGGTCTATAACTGTCATACAGTACACGGTCTATAACTGTCATACAGTACACGGTCTATCACTCTGTCATACAGTACACGGTCTATAACTCTGTTATACAGTACACGGTCTATAACTGTCATACAGTACACGGTCTATCACTCTGTCATACAGTACACGGTCTATAACTGTCATACAGTACACGGTCTATCACTCTGTTATACAGTACACGGTCTATAACTGTCATACAGTACACGGTCTATCACTCTGTCATACAGTACACGGTCTATCACTCTGTCATACAGTACACGGTCTATAACTGTCATACAGTACACGGTCTATAACTGTCATACAGTACACGGTCTATAACTGTCATACAGTATACAGTCTATAACTGTCATACAGTACACGGTCTATAACTGTCATACAGTACACGGTCTATCACTCTGTCATACAGTACACGGTCTATAACTGTCATACAGTACACGGTCTATCACTCTGTCATACAGTACACGGTCTATCACTCTGTCATACAGTACACGGTCTATCACTCTGTCATACAGTACACGGTCTATAACTGTCATACAGTACACGGTCTATAACTGTCATACAGTATACAGTCTATAACTGTCATACAGTACACGGTCTATAACTGTCATACAGTACACGGTCTATCACTCTGTCATACAGTACACGGTCTATAACTGTCATACAGTACACGGTCTATCACTCTGTCATACAGTACACGGTCTATAACTGTCATACAGTACACGGTCTATAACTGTCATACAGTACACGGTCTATCACTCTGTCATACAGTACACGGTCTATCACTCTGTCATACAGTACACGGTCTATAACTGTCATACAGTACACGGTCTATCACTCTGTCATACAGTACACGGTCTATAACTGTCATACAGTACACGGTCTATCACTCTGTCATACAGTACACGGTCTATAACTGTCATACAGTACACCGTCTATCACTCTGTCATACAGTACACGGTCTATCACTCTGTCATACAGTACACGGTCTATCACTCTGTCATACAGTACACGGTCTATCACTCTGTCATACAGTACACGGTCTATCACTCTGTCATACAGTACACGGTCTATCACTCTGTCATACAGTACACGGTCTATAACTGTCATACAGTACACGGTCTATCACTCTGTTATACAGTACACGGTCTATAACTGTCATACAGTACACGGTCTATCACTCTGTCATACAGTACACGGTCTATAACTGTCATACAGTACACGGTCTATCACTCTGTCATACAGTACACGGTCTATAACTGTCATACAGTACACGGTCTATAACTGTCATACAGTACACGGTCTATAACTGTCATACAGTACACGGTCTATAACTGTCATACAGTACACGGTCTATAACTGTCATACAGTACAAGGTCTATAACTGTCATACAGTACACGGTCTATAACTGTCATACAGTACACGGCCTATAACTGTCATACAGTACACGGTCTATAACTGTCATACAGTACACGGTCTATAACTGTCATACAGTACACGGTCTATAACTGTCATACAGTACACGGTCTATCACTCTGTTATACAGTACACCGTCTATCACTCTGTCATACAGTACACCGTCTATCACTCTGTCATACAGTACACGGTCTATAACTGTCATACAGTACACGGTCTATCACTCTGTTATACAGTACACGGTCTATAACTGTCATACAGTACACGGTCTATAACTGTCATACAGTACACGGTCTATAACTGTCATACAGTACACGGTCTATAACTGTCATACAGTACACGGTCTATAACTGTCATACAGTACACGGTCTATAACTGTCATACAGTACACGGTCTATAACTGTCATACAGTACACGGTCTATAACTGTCATACAGTACACGGTCTATCACTCTGTCATACAGTACACGGTCTATCACTCTGTTATACAGTACACGGTCTATAACTGTCATACAGTACACGGTCTATAACTGTCATACAGTACACGGTCTATCACTCTGTCATACAGTACACGGTCTATAACTGTCATACAGTACACGGTCTATCACTCTGTTATACAGTACACGGTCTATAACTGTCATACAGTACACGGTCTATAACTGTCATACAGTACACGGTCTATAACTGTCATACAGTACACGGTCTATAACTCTGTTATACAGTACACGGTCTATAACTGTCATACAGTACACGGTCTATCACTCTGTTATACAGTACACGGTCTATAACTGTCATACAGTACACGGTCTATCACTCTGTCATACAGTACACGGTCTATCACTCTGTCATACAGTACACGGTCTATAACTGTCATACAGTACACGGTCTATCACTCTGTCATACAGTACACGGTCTATCACTCTGTCATACAGTACACGGTCTATAACTGTCATACAGTACACGGTCTATAACTGTCATACAGTACACGGTCTATAACTGTCATACAGTATACAGTCTATAACTGTCATACAGTACACGGTCTATAACTGTCATACAGTACACGGTCTATCACTCTGTCATACAGTACACGGTCTATAACTGTCATACAGTACACGGTCTATCACTCTGTCATACAGTACACGGTCTATCACTCTGTCATACAGTACACGGTCTATAACTGTCATACAGTACACGGTCTATCACTCTGTCATACAGTACACGGTCTATAACTGTCATACAGTACACGGTCTATCACTCTGTCATACAGTACACGGTCTATCACTCTGTCATACAGTACACGGTCTATAACTGTCATACAGTACACGGTCTATCACTCTGTCATACAGTACACGGTCTATAACTGTCATACAGTACACGGTCTATCACTCTGTCATACAGTACACGGTCTATAACTGTCATACAGTACACGGTCTATAACTGTCATACAGTACACGGTCTATAACTGTCATACAGTACACGGTCTATAACTGTCATACAGTACACGGTCTATAACTGTCATACAGTACACGGTCTATCACTCTGTCATACAGTACACGGTCTATCACTCTGTCATACAGTACACGGTCTATAACTGTCATACAGTACACGGTCTATCACTCTGTCATACAGTACACGGTCTATAACTGTCATACAGTACACGGTCTATCACTCTGTCATACAGTACACGGTCTATCACTCTGTCATACAGTACACGGTCTATAACTGTCATACAGTACACGGTCTATCACTCTGTCATACAGTACACGGTCTATAACTGTCATACAGTACACGGTCTATCACTCTGTCATACAGTACACGGTCTATAACTGTCATACAGTACACGGTCTATAACTGTCATACAGTACACGGTCTATAACTGTCATACAGTACACGGTCTATAACTGTCATACAGTACACGGTCTATAACTGTCATACAGTACACGGTCTATCACTCTGTCATACAGTACACGGTCTATCACTGTCATACAGTACACGGTCTATCACTCTGTCATACAGTACACGGTCTATCACTCTGTCATACAGTACACGGTCTATCACTCTGTCATACAGTACACGGTCTATAACTGTCATACAGTACACGGTCTATCACTCTGTCATACAGTACACGGTCTATCACTCTGTCATACAGTACACGGTCTATCACTCTGTCATACAGTACACGGTCTATCACTCTGTCATACAGTACACGGTCTATAACTGTCATACAGTACACGGTCTATCACTCTGTTATACAGTACACGGTCTATAACTGTCATACAGTACACGGTCTATCACTCTGTCATACAGTACACGGTCTATCACTCTGTCATACAGTACACGGTCTATAACTGTCATACAGTACACGGTCTATCACTCTGTCATACAGTACACGGTCTATAACTGTCATACAGTACACGGTCTATAACTGTCATACAGTACACGGTCTATCACTCTGTTATACAGTACACGGTCTATAACTGTCATACAGTACACGGTCTATAACTGTCATACAGTACACGGTCTATCACTCTGTCATACAGTACACGGTCTATCACTCTGTCATACAGTACACGGTCTATCACTCTGTCATACAGTACACGGTCTATCACTCTGTCATACAGTACACGGTCTATCACTCTGTCATACAGTACACGGTCTATAACTGTCATACAGTACACGGTCTATCACTGTCATACAGTACACGGTCTATCACTCTGTTATACAGTACACGGTCTATAACTGTCATACAGTACACGGTCTATAACTGTCATACAGTACACGGTCTATAACTGTCATACAGTACACGGTCTATAACTGTCATACAGTACACGGTCTATAACTGTCATACAGTACAAGGTCTATAACTGTCATACAGTACACGGTCTATAACTGTCATACAGTACACGGTCTATCACTCTGTCATACAGTACACGGTCTATCACTCTGTCATACAGTACACGGTCTATAACTGTCATACAGTACACGGTCTATCACTCTGTTATACAGTACACGGTCTATAACTGTCATACAGTACACGGTCTATAACTGTCATACAGTACACGGTCTATAACTGTCATACAGTACACGGTCTATAACTGTCATACAGTACACGGTCTATAACTGTCATACAGTACAAGGTCTATAACTGTCATACAGTACACGGTCTATAACTGTCATACAGTACACGGTCTATAACTGTCATACAGTACACGGTCTATAACTGTCATACAGTACACGGTCTATAACTGTCATACAGTACACGGTCTATAACTGTCATACAGTACACGGTCTATAACTGTCATACAGTACACGGTCTATCACTCTGTCATACAGTACACGGTCTATAACTGTCATACAGTACACGGTCTATCACTCTGTCATACAGTACACGGTCTATCACTCTGTCATACAGTACACGGTCTATAACTGTCATACAGTACACGGTCTATCACTCTGTTATACATTACCCGCTTTTATGAATTAATGGTTGGATCAGAATCGCTGTTATAATCATTAGCCAGTATGGAGAATTGAGTAAAACCACAAGTCCAAATCCCTATCTCCATCCGTGGCTAATTTAGGAAAGGGCCAGATTTACCTAGCTGGCAAGCAAGCCACAACGAGGTGCAACAATTCAAGTTCTTCTGTCAATGAAATATACTCTCAATGGGATTTGATAGGAGTGAAGCCAAATCCAAATTGGCTTCCCTTGACACTGTTTTTTGTGCCCCAGGACCATTCACAATTAAGCTCACTCAGTTTGGCTCAACACTGATTGGCTAATTTTTGTATACTTTTTTTTGTCAAGGAATGTCAGATGCTCGCTGGCTTCCCTTGTCTTCAATGCTACAGAGTACACAGTGGCAGAATACCTGACCACTGTGACTGACCCAAAATTAAGGAAAGCTTTGACTATGTACAGACTCAGTGAGCATGGCCTTACTATTGAGAGGCCACCGTAGGCAGACCTGGCTCTCAAGAGAAGACAGGCTATGTGCACACTGCCCACAAAATGAGGTGGAAACTGAGCTGCCCTTCCTAACCTGCCAAATGTATGACCATATTAGAGACACATATTTCCCTCATATTACACAGATCCACAAAGAATTCAAAAACAAATCCAATTTTGATAAACTCCCATATCTACTGGGTGATATAACACAGTGTGCCATCACAGCAGCAAGATTTGTGACCTGTTGCCACAAGAAAAGGGCAACCAGTGAAGAACAAACACCAATTGTAAATACAACCCATATTTATGTTTATTTATATTCCCTTTTGTACTTTAACTATTTGTATATCGTTATAACACTGTATATAGACATAATATGACATTTGAAATGTCTATTCCTTTGAAACTTGTGTAATGTTTACTGTTCATTTTTTGATTGATTATTTCACTTTTGTTTATTATCTATTTCACTTGCTTTGGCAATGTAACATATTTTTCCCATGCCAATAAAGCCCCTTGAAATGAGTTGAATTGATGTCCTACACGTATAGAGACAGCGGGGGTGCTGTTTCGCTCACTCAGATGGTTTCTCCTCTGAGATACATTCAGCCTCTTGTGAATTAAAGGAACACAGAGAGACGAAAGATGAATGGTTTTATGTTTTGTATTTTTTTTTCTATTGGTCAATTTTTTGGGGAAGCCTGGCTTCCCTTGGCATCCATGAATACACACCACTGCTCTGAGTGGAACTCAGGATACCCAGTACCACGAAAGTCTCATCTTTTAGCCAGGTACATCTCTATGGCAACGAGTCCTTCAGAACTAACCTAAGTGTTATACTACGATGCAAGATACATCTACTCAGGCATTTATAACGCTAGCCAGCTTCAGTTAGCCAGCTTGTTAGCCCGCTTCCGTTAGCCAGGTTCAGTTAGCGTCACATTCCAGGTCAGGCTTCATCCATACTATGACGGTGGAAATTGCTCACCCACCTGCCGCTATTAAAGCCAATTTCGGCTTGATCTGTGGTATGCGGTTCGGAGGCTCAGTGATACAATTGGGGAGCCTCCAGAGGCTTAGAGGCCAAATCGATCTCTGTACGCCGATGCCATGCGCCTCCCAAATTTTGTAACAATGCGGAGGGCTCCGTATAGCTCCGCATTGACATGATTGGTTTAAGGTAGGTGGGGGCGGGAGTTCCTGTATAAACACAAACTCACTTCATTCTCAACAGCTCTGCTCAACAGCTAACAAATCTGCTCAACTCAGCAAAGTGAAGAAGTATGAATGCCCTTCTGGTCAATGCAGACGGCGGCTTGACCACGCAGAGCCTTTTCACTCTAGCAGGCTTTTAGCTGCTCGTGAATGAGGCACATTGCCAGTCGAACACCGAACACTTCGTTGAGATAATGCTGAAATATCAAATCCATGAGTCAGTAACACATTTTAATGTGTGCCGAAATCAAAATGAAAGAAAAGTTACTCTTGCACATTCAGCAGGCTATGCTGTGAAATAGGTTTTAAAAGTTCCGCCTTTATTTTATTACTTAGCGTTCATACCGTTGTTGTGTCTTTAGCTTATCATTAAATGTGAAGACTGTTATTGTATCAAATCAATTCTCTGTAATTACTATTACGCGATTAAACTAATCATGTAAATATGAATTAACTAGGAAGTCGGGGCACCACGGAAAATGTTCAGATTACAAAGTTATAATTTTCTGAATATAACTCTTCAGATATTTTAATATCTGATCAATTAGTCTCCTATGAATTAATTATTTTATTACCTTCTGTCAGCCTCATCTGAACATCGTAAAATTCCAGGTTATCTGCATGAACCCAGCATTTACTATGAATCATCCATACACCAATTGGCTCAATTATTTATTTACTAACTAATTAAACAATTACAGAATATACAATACATAAAACATTTTACAGTAAATACCGTCCCTAGTGGACTAAACAAAAACAGTTTGGTTATAACACAATAGATTCAGAGTGAAGAGAAGGGGGTTTTGGAAGAAAGACTAAGGAACATGTGTCTCTATCGGACCTTTTCTCACGTAAATACATTTGCCACTAATGATCGCTCATTCGGAAAAGTAATGCATTGTATTTACGTGAAGTTGGCTTCGATAGTTGTGCTGGTGATGTGAGGCTCTGGTTTGCCCATTCAAGGTCGCCTTTGTCCTTTGTAGATTCTTTCCGGGTCGTCGTGTGAGAGGTTCATGTGGTCTGAGAGGTTCATCTCACTCTGAAGATTCGTCAGTGTTCTCATACTAGATTTGTGCATATGTTCAGCTGCAGTCTGATATATGCTAGTTTAGCATGCACTTCTTCTTTAGTGAATAATGGTTCAAAGTTCATACCAAATTCACGTGTGGAGCAAGCTCTCACATTTCCTGGTCTGTAGAGTTGAAATTAGAATGAGCCCTTTTCAACGTGGGGGACAAGTCCTCCCGTTATTTGGAACTCAGTTGACTTTCTGTCATGGAGGTTTTCATTCAAGAGTGGAAAAGGGGTTGGTTCATCATTTCCAACCAATGTCTGTTCACTTGGGCGTGGCTACTGACTTAGTTCAACTTTACAATGAAGGCGATTTTCTCATTTTAAAGGTTAACATCCATTACATAATTTCACAAATAGTTTCATATTTACTCATTCATTTTATACAACAATTAGATGCAAGCCTCATAACTGAGGGACCAGTATGGACAGAGTTAGAGTAATGTAGCTGTATTGTCTTTCATGATGTCACAAACATGAAACAAAACGGACTGGGTCGTAGCTGGCTTCTCCACTGACTGTTTACACATTCTCCAAATAGAATATTGTTCAATTCTGAAATTATGGGACGTAGTAGAATTGTGCGGGAGAATCCCTTTGTCTTACTGTGAAACTCTCTCAATTGCATGGTCAGGGAGAGTCTCTGTGGTATTTACGACGTGTTTGTAAGGTCGTAAAACTGTTGTTCACATCACTGCTAGCCAATTCACTGAAAGGGCTAGTATCGTGACAGCCCCCCTCTGGTGGTTCAATCTTCGTCATGACACCGACTTTGGTTATCAATGCAAAGCATCATTTTCCCGCACCTTCCATCTGTGATAAGGTTAAATACAAAAATAAAGGCTCTGCATGGTCAATCTGACGTCTGCATTTGGCCGTGCAGCATTTAAGGTGATACAGCCTCTGCAGAAGACAGGGCATTCATACTTCTTGCTCTTCGTGGAGCAGTGCAGAGCTGTTGAGAAGGAAGGGAGTTTGTGTTTATACAGGATCTCCCGCCCCCACCTACGTCAACCAATCATGTCAATGCAGAGCTATATGATTAATACAATCTTTAAATCGATCATCTTCCTCAAATGAAGGGAAGGATGACACAATCTGTGTGAGAGGAATGGTATTTGATTTCATTAATCCTCAATGAGTGGCTCAGACACTTCATTCAGGATAAGTGGAGTTAGGTCTGAGTTAATCTGCCTAAATGAAGAGTTCGGGGTTCGACTAGCCATGTGCGACACACAGTTATAAGCCTACTAGACTTAGCAGCAGGCGTATACACCATAATAGTATAGATGAAGCTGGACCTGGAATGTGAAGCTACCTGAAGCTAGCTAGCTACCTGAAGCTGGCTAGCTACCTGAAGCTGCAAAGCTACCTGAAGCTGGCTAGCTTTATAAAAGACAGAGTAGATACCACTCAGTGCTGCTGTTTTCCTAAATGAGGATTAATTTAAAAAGAAGCATCAGGATTTATACAGTAGAAGGTCCATTATACAGTTGTTAAAAGGAAGTTGATGAGATATTATTGAGGTGATCTGTCTCCCTGTTTTGTTCAGTGTCCAGAAGCCCAGAGCAGAGTCACCTACAACCAGCCTGCTATCAATGAAGAGTAATCAGTCAATGGGTTATCCACCTGATTTCAGCCATGAGCCATTACCACATGACAATAAGGAAGTGGAGAGTTTGGACAGTGAGGATACATTAAAGATCACACACAACCTTCTGGACAGAAGAAGTAAGACTGTATTTCATACAATATTACAAAGAACGGTACAAAGGTACTTATAAAACACACACACAAACTTATGATTCCCAACTCTCATTGTTTTCCTACAGGTCAAACTCTGCTGACAGTCCAACAAGACATTAAGGCTAAACTGAAACATAAGTATCAACACATATCTGAAGGAATTGGACACCATGGAAACCAAAGTCTGTTAAATGACATTTACACAGAGCTCTACATCACAGAGGGTGGAAGTGGAGGGCTCAATAATGAACATGAGGTGAGACAGATAGAGATGGCATCCAAGAAACAAACCACACAAGAGACACCAATCAAATGCAACGACATCTTCCAGAATAAAAAAAAGATATTCAGGAAACCGTCTAAACCATTAGGCAGAATTTCTTCTTCATCTGAGAGTGACACTGAATCTTCCCTTAACGGAGAGTCAGACAACCATATCAAGAGGATAGGTTTTACAAACCTGACAAAAGGAATCGCTGGCATTGGAAAAACAGTCTCTGTGCAGAAGTTCCTCCTTGACTGGGCAGAGGGAAAAGCAAATCAGGACGTTCATTTCATGTTTCCTCTTCCTTTCCGTGATCTGAACCTGAAAAAGGACCAATACAGTCTGATGCAACTTCTTTCCCACTACTTCTCAGAGCTGAAAGAGATTGACAGCATTGAAGATGGTGAAACCAAAACTGTTTTCATTTTGGATGGTCTGGATGAGTGTCGACTTCCTCTAGACTTCAAAAACAAGGAGAAGTGCTGTGATGTCACGAAGCCAACCTCAGTGGACGTGCTGCTGACAAACCTCATCAAGGGGAATCTGCTTCCCTCTGCTCATCTCTGGATAACCACACGGCCTGCAGCAGCCAATCAGATCCCTCCTGAGTGTGTTGACCAGGTGACAGAGGTACGAGGGTTCAATGATCCACAGAAGGAGGAGTACTTCAGGAAGAAAATCACAGATCAGAATTTGGCCAATGAAATCATCAAACACGTGAAGATATCAAGGAGCCTCCACATCATGTGCCACATACCAGTCTTCTGTTGGATATCAGCCACTGTCCTTGAGATGATGCTGAAAGAGGCAGAGAAGGATGAAGTCCCCAAAACTCTGACCCAGATGTACTCACACTTCATTCTCATCCAAATCATTGTGAAGAACAGGAAGTACAACAAAGCCCCAGAGACAAACCCAAAGGAACTGTCTCAGTCAGACAAAGAGATGATCCTGAAACTGGCAAAGCTGGCTTTCCAACAGCTGCAGAAGGGCAACCTGATCTTCTATGAGGAGGACCTGAGAGAGTGTGGCCTTGATGTCACAGAGGCATCAGAGTACTCAGCGTTGTGTACAGAGATCTTTAAAGAAGAATCTGGGCTGTACCAAGACAAGGTCTACAGCTTTGTGCATCTGAGCATTCAGGAGTTTCTAGCAGCAGTGCATGCTTTAGAATCATGTCTGGACAAGAAGGAAAATGTTTTCTCCTCCAAAGCAGTCACTGGTAATGATGATGATGATGAGGAGGAAGATGAGGAGAATGATGAGGAGGAGGAGGAGAAGGAGGGGGATGAGGAGGAGAAGGAAGAGGAGGAGAAGAATTATGAGGAGGAGAGGGATGACGACAACGACGATGATGACGATGAGGAAGAGGATGAGGAAGATGATGACAATGATGAAGAGAAGGAGTCATTCAAATTGTCTGACTTACACAGGACAGCAGTGGTCCAGGCCTTGAAGAGTGAGAATGGAAACCTGGACCTGTTCCTCCGCTTCCTTCTGGGTCTCTCACTGGAGTCCAATCAGAATCTGTTACGAGGCCTTCTGACACAGACAGGAAGTACAACACAGACCAATGAGGAAACAGTTAAGAGAACAGTCAGGTACCTTTCAGACAAGATCAAAAGGGAATCCTCACCAGAAAGGATCATCAACCTGTTCCATTGTCTGAATGAACTTGGTTCCAACTCTCTAGTTGAAGACATGCAGACCTCCCTGCGATCAGGAACTCTTTCAGAAACAAGACTAAAACCTGACCAATGTTCAGCCCTGGCCTACCTGTTACTGATGTCAGAGGAGGTGCTGGAGGAGTTTGACCTGAAGACATACAACACATCAGAGAAAGGTTATCAGAGGTTGCTGCCGGTAGTGAAAACCTGCAAGAGAGCACTGTAAGTTCTGTTATTGAGTTGATGTTTACAGTATCATTATAATGAAGGATTTGTATATCTAACAGATTATCTCCTCTCTCCAGACTGGATGGCTGTAAAGTCACATATAAATCCTGTGAGACTCTGGCCTCAGCTCTGCAGACACCAAACTCCCCCCTGAGAGAACTGGACCTCAGCTACAATGACCTGGGAGACAGAGGAGTGGAGCTGCTCTGTGTTGGACTAGCCAGTTCACTCTGCAACATACAGACACTAGTGTGAGTTAAATATCTTCAGCATGAGTTATTATGTGGATGTTTTAATCATGTGTTAATCATGTGCTCCTCTAACCTCTAGTCTGGGTCAGTGTGGTCTGACAGAGGGTTGCTGTTCAGATCTGGCCTCAGTCCTGAGTTCACCCAACTCACAACTGAACCAACTGGAGCTGAGAAACAATGACCTGCAGGACTCAGGAGTTACACTGCTGTCTGCTGGACTGGAGGATCCAGACTGTAAACTACACACACTAAGGTTTTTTGTGTGTGTGTGTGTGTGTGTGTGTGTGTGTGTGTGCGTGTGTGTGTTGCTAGCGTTCAAGTTTGTCCTCTTCTGCCCTCTAGTCTGGGTCAGTGTGGTCTGACAGAGGGTTGCTGTTCAGATCTGGCCTCAGTCCTGAGTTCACCCAACTCACAACTGAACCAACTGGAGCTGAGAGACAATGACCTGCAGGACTCAGGAGTTACACTGCTGTCTGCTGGACTGGAGGATCCAGACTGTAAACTACACACACTGGGGTAAGTACAGCTGTTTCAGTCAGGTCGGTACTGAGCTGAGTTACACTGCTGTCTGCTGGACTGAAGGATCCAGACTGTAAACTACACACACTGGGGTAAGTACAGCTGTTTCAGTCAGGTCAGTACTGTTGTTTTATTTTTTTCACGCGGACCGGAATATGTTCCGGTCAGCCTCAGAGAACGACATTGATCTATACGCTGACTCGGGGAGTATGTTTATAAATAAGTGCATTGGAGATGTTGTACCCACTGTAACTATTAAAACCTACCCTAACCAGAAATTGTGGGTGGATGGCAGCATTTGCGCAAAACTGAAAGCGCGATCCACCTCATTTAACCTTGGAAAGAGGTCTGGTGATATGTCTGAATATAAACAGTGTAGTTATTCCCTCCGCAAGGCAATCAAACAAGTGAAATACCGGTACAGGGACAAACTGGAGTCGCAACTCAACAGCTCAGACACGAGACGTATGTGGCAGGGTCTACAGGAAATCACGGACTACATAAACAGAAACAGCCACATCACGGATACCGACGTCACGCTTCCAGAAAAACTAAACACCTTCTTTGACCCCTTTGAGGATAATACAGTGCCACCGTTGCGGCTTGCTAACAAGGATTGTCGGCCCCCCCTCAATTCCTTCTCAGTGGCTGACGTGAGATAAACATGTTAACCCTCGCAAGGCTGCAGGCCCAGACGGCATCCCTAGCCGTGTCCTCAGAGCATGCGCAGACCATCCCACATGTTTCAAGATGGCTACCATTGTTCCTGTTCCTAAAAAGGCAAAGATAACTGAACTAAATGACTACCGCCCCGTAGCACTCACTTCTGTCATCATGAAGTGCTTTGAGAGATTAGTCAAGGATCATATCACCGGCTCCTTACCGGCCACCCTAGACCCACTCCAATTTGCATACCGCCCCAACAGGCCCACAGATGACGCAATCGCCATCACACTGCACACTGCCCTAACCCATCTGGACAAGAGGAATATCTATGTAAGGATGCTGTTCATTGACTACAGCTCAGCATTCAACACCATAGTACCCTCCAAACTCATCATTAAGCTTAAGGCCCTGGTCTCAACCTCACCCTGTGCAATTGGGTCCTGGACTTCCTGACAGGCCGCCTCCAGGTGGTGAAGGTAGGAAACAACATCTCCACTTCGCTGATCCTCAACACTGGGGCCCCACAAGGGTGGGTTCTCAGCCCCCTCCTGTACTCCCTGTTCATCCATGACCGCGTGGCCTCCAACTCAATCATCAAGTTTGCAGAATACACCCCAGTGGTAGGCTTGATTATCAACAACGACGAGACGGCCTACAGGGAGGAGGTGAGGGCCCTCGGAGTGTGGTGTCAGGAAAATAACCTCTCACTCAACGTCAATAAAACAAAACAAAGGAGATGATTGTGGACTTCAGGAAACAGCAGAGGGAGCAATTCCCCCCCCCCCCCCCCCCCATCGACGGGACAGTAGTGGAGAAGGTGGAAAGTTTTAAGTTCCTCGGCGTACACATCACGGACAAACTGAAATGGTCCACCCACGCAGACAGCGTTGTAAAGAAGGCGCAGCAGCGCCTCTTCAACCTCAGGAGACTGAAGAAATTCAGCCTTTCACCAAAAATACTCACAAACTTCTACAGATGCACAATCGAGAGCATCCTGTCGGGCTGTATCACCACCTGGTACGGCAACTGCTCCGCCCACAACAGCAAGGCTCTCCAGAGGGTGGTGCGGTCTGCACAACGCATCACCGGGGGCAAACTACCTGCCCTCCAGGACACCTACAGCTCCCGATGTCACAGGAAGGCCATAAAGATCATCAAGGACAACAACCACCCGAGCCACTGCCTGTTCACCCCGCTACCATCCAGAAGGCGAGGTCAGTACAGGTGCATCAAAGCAGGGACCCAAAGATTGAGAAACAGCTTCTATCTCAAGGCCATCAGACTGTTAAACAGCCATCACTAACTCAGAGAGGTTGCTGCCCACATTGAGACCCGATCACTGGACACTTTAATTAATGGATCACTAGTCACTTTGAACAATGTCACTTTAATAATGCCACTTTAATAATGTTTACATATCTTACATTACTCATCTCATATGTATATACTGTATTTTATACCATCTATTGCACCTTGCCTATGCCGCTCGGCCATCGCTCATCCATATACTTATATGAACATAATTTCATTCACCCCTTTAGTTTGTGTGTATTAGGTAGTTGTTGGGGAATTGTTAGATTACTTGTTAGATATTACTGCACTGTCGGAACTAGAAGCACAAGCATTTCACTACACTCACATTAACATCTGCTAACCATGTGTATGTGACCAATAAAATTTGATTTGATTACTGAGCTGAGTTACACTGCTGTCTGCTGGACTGGAGGATCCAGACTGTAAACTACACACAGTAAGTTTTTTTCGTGTGTGTGTGTGTGTGTGTGTGTGTGTGCGTGCATGCGTTGCTGGCGTTCAAGTTTGTCCTCTTCTCCCCTCTAGTCTGGGTCAGTGTGGTCTGACAGAGGGTTGCTGTTCAGATCTGGCCTCAGTCCTGAATTCACCCAACTCACAACTGAACCAACTGGAGCTGAGAGACAATGACCTGCAGGACTCAGGAGTTACACTGCTGTCTGCTGGACTGGAGGATCCAGACTGTAAACTACACACACTGGGGTAAGTACAGCTGTTTCAGTCAGGTCTGTACTGAGCTGAGTTACACTGCTGTCTGCTGGACTGGAGGATCCAGACTGTAAACTACACACACTGGGGTAAGTACAGCTGTTACAGTCAGGTCAGTACTGAGCTTAGTAAAACAAATACTCTGAAAATCTGATGTTTCATGACAATGTTTGTGTCATGGACAAAATGTACGGGTGTCCTACAAGATGATTGACACCAGTACACCAACCTAGACAGCTGTTGTGTGTCTCTCTGTAGGCTGTCTGGCTGTCTGGTCACAGAGGAGGGCTGTGCTGCTCTGTCTTCAGCTCTGAGGTCAAACCCCTCCCACCTGAAAGAGCTGGACCTGAGCTACAATCACCCAGGAGACTCTGCAGGGGGACTGCTTTCAGCTGCTCTGGTGGATCCCACATATAAACTGATGAAGCTGAAGTAAGTCAGAATAGATGTCCTAATAGTGTGAGCAGCGGTTGTGTCATATGTAGTGTAGTAGGGTCAGTAACATGAGGACATGATGGTAGAATTAAGGGGAAGTTTACTCAGCAGGCTGAGCACTCCAACACAGCATACATCATCACCACATGAATACTCTTCTTCTGCTAACCTGTTCTGATATCCTGTTTCTCCTACAGTGGTGGAGAGTGCAGGCTGAAATCAGGGCCGACAAAATGTAAGTCTCTTCAATCAACTACATATTCAGAACCTAGTGGCTTAGTGCTGAGTGATTCTTTTTAATTGTTTTAGTTATTAAACAACTAATTGACTGACTTCGGTTCAATTATTTGAATTCCATTTAGCTTGTTTTTTTTTTCAAGCGAGAAATCAGATCATTCACGACAGAAATCAAGTCAAGAACTTTGTGGGAAGCTGGGCTGAAAGGAGTTGTAGTTTTCACTAAGCAGATATTCAACCTTCACCAGCTACTTTGAAGACAATTTATGCTTGCTCCAGATATGTGATACTTATGGAGGTTGTGACGCAATTATGAAGTGTCCAGGGGCTTGCGGAGGCCAAATCTTGTAACAATGCGGAGGGCTCCGTATAGCTCCACATTAACATGATTGGTTGACGGTAGGTGGGGGCGGGAGGTCCTGTATAAACACAAACTCACTTCCTTGATAACTTCCTTCACAACAGCTCTGCTCAGCAAAACACAAGAAGTACACTACATGACTCAAAGTATGTGGACACCAGATCGTCGAACATCTCATTCCAAAATCATGGGCATTAATTAATATGGAGTTGGTCTCCTCTTTGCTGCTATAACAGCCTCCACTCTTCTGGGAAGGCTTTACACTAGATGTTGGAACATTGCTGCTATAACAGCCTCCACTCTTCTGGGAAGGCTTTCCACTAGATGTTGGAACATTGCTGCTATAACAGCCTCCACTCTTCTGGGACGGCTTTCCACTAGATGTTGGAACATTGCTGCTATAACAGCCTCCACTCTTCTGGGAAGGCTTTCCACTAGATGTTGGAACATTGCTGCTATAACAGCCTCCACTCTTCTGGGAAGGCTTTCCACTAGATGTTGGAACATTGCTGCTATAACAGCCTCCACTCTTCTGGGAAGGCTTTCCACTAGATGTTGGAACATTGCTGCTATAACAGCCTCCAGTCTTCTGGGAAGGCTTTCCACTAGATGTTGGAACATTGCTGCTATAACAGCCTCCAGTCTTCTGGGAAGGCTTTCCACTAGATGTTGGAACATTGCTGCTATAACAGCCTCCAGTCTTCTGGGAAGGCTTTCCACTAGATGCTGGAACATTGCTGCTATAACAGCCTCCAGTCTTCTGGGAAGGCTTTCCACTAGATGTTGGAACATTGCTGCTATAACAGCCTCCAGTCTTCTGGGAAGGCTTTCCACTAGATGTTGGAACATTGCTGCTATAACAGCCTCCAGTCTTCTGGGAAGGCTTTCCACTAGATGTTGGAACATTGCTGCTATAACAGCCTCCAGTCTTCTGGGAAGGCTTTCCACTAGATGTTGGAACATTGCTGCTATAACAGCCTCCAGTCTTCTGGGAAGGCTTTCCACTAGATGTTGGAACATTGCTGCTATAACAGCCTCCAGTCTTCTGGGAAGGCTTTCCACTAGATGTTGGAACATTGCTGCTATAACAGCCTCCAGTCTTCTGGGAAGGCTTTCCACTAGATGTTGGAACATTGCTGCTATAACAGCCTCCACTCTTCTGGGAAGGCTTTCCACTAGATGTTGGAACATTGCTGCAGGGACTTGATTCCATTCAGCCATGAGCATTAGCGAGGTCGGGCACTGATGTTGGGCGATTAGGCCTGGCTCGCAGTCGGTGTTCCAATTCATCCCAAAGGTGATCGATGGGGTTGAGGTCAGGGCTCTGTGCAGGCCAGTCAAGTTCTTCCACACCGATCTTGACAAACCATTTCTGGGGCATGGGGTGGGGGTGGATCAGCTTTAATATTGCAGATAGATTGTTGCTTCCATCAATGTAATTGTCTTCATTTCCAATCCCCCATATAATTTTTGGTGTATATATACACTCACCATTGTTCAAAAGTTTGGGGCCACTTAGAAATGTCCTTGTTTTTTAAAGAAAAGCAAACATTTTTGTCCATTTAAAAGAACATCAAATTGATCATAAATACAGTGTAGACATTGTTCATGTTGTAAATGACCATTGCAGCTGGAAACAGCTGATTTGTTATGGATTATCTACATAGACCCATTATCAGCAACCATCACTCCTGTGTTCCAATGGCACGTTGTGTTAGCTAATCCAACTTTAGCATTTTAAAAGGCTAATTGATCATTATAAAACACTTTTGCAATTATGTTAGCACAGCTGAAAACTGTTGTTCTGATTAAAGAAGCAATAAAACTGGCCTTCTTTAGACTAGTTGAGGATCTGGAGCATCAGCATTTGTGGGTTCGATTACATGCTCAAAATGGCTAGAAACAAAGGACTTTCTTCTGAAACTCGTCAGTCTATTCTTGTTCTGAGAAATGAAGGATATTCCATGTGAGAAATTGCCAAGAAACTGAAGATCTCGTACAAGGCTGTGAACTACTTCCTTCACAGAACAGCGCAAACTGGCTCTAACCAGAATAGAAAGAGGAGTGGGAGGCCCCGGTGCACAACTGAGAAAGAGGACAAGTACATTAGAGTGTCTAGTTTGAGAAACAGACACCTCACAAGTCCTCAAATGGCAGCTTTATTAAATACTACCCGCAAAACACCAGTCTCAATGTCAACAGTGAAGAGGCGACTCCGGGAGGCTGGCCTTCTAGGCAGAGTTCCTCTGTCCAGTCTCAACGTCAACAGTGAAGAGGCGACTCCGGGATGCTGGCCTTCTAGGCAGAGTTCCTCTGTCCAGTCTCAACGTCAACAGTGAAGAGGCGACTCCGGGATGCTGGCCTTCAAGGCAGAGTTCCTCTGTCCAGTCCCAACGTCAACAGTGAAGAGGCCACTCTGGGATGCTGGCCTTCTAGGCAGAGTTCCTCTGTCCAGTGTCTGTGTTCTTTTGCCCATTTTAATCTTTTCTTTTTATTGGCCAGTCTGAGATATGGCTTTTTCTTTACAACTCTGCCTAGAAGGCCAGCATCCCGGAGTCGCCTCTTCGCTGGTGACGTTGAGACTGGACAGAGGAACTCTGCCTAGAAGGCCAGCATCCCAGAGTCGCCTCTTCACTGTTGACGTTGAGACTGCTGTTTTTTATATATATACTGTATACATTTTCCCTCTTTATTATTGTCCCCTAACCCTACCACCCATCCCGTAATTGTAGTAAACTAATGGACAACACCAGTTAGGCCTCTACTTCTATCTTATACATACTATATACATTTTATGGACACAGTATATTTTTCAATAGTTATCTTTTGTTTGTTTTTAGTCCCATCCAAAATCTCATCCCAACTATTTTGCAATCTATATGGCACAGCTGAAACAGGAAAGGCCCTTCCCCAAACTGTTGCCACAAAGTTGTAAGCACAGAATCGTTTAGAATGTCATTGTGTTTGGGGCAGGTAGCGTTCTCCTGGCATCCGCCAAACCCAGATTTATCCGTCGGACTGCCAGATGGTGAAGTGTGATTCATCACTCCAGAGAACGTGTTTCCCCTGCTCCAGAGTCCAATGGCGGACATCTTTACACCACTCCAGTTGGTGCTTGGCATTTCACATGATGATTTTAGGCTTGTGTGTGCGGCTGCTCGGCCATTTCATGAAGCTCCTGATGAACAGTTCTTGTGCTGACGTTGCTTCCAAAGGCAGTTTGGAACTCGGTGGTCAGTGTTGCAACCGAGGACAGACGATTTTTACGCGCTTCAGCACTCGGCGGTCCAGTTCTGTGAGCTCGTGTGGTCTACCACTTTGCGGCTGAGCCGTTGTTGCTCCTAGACGTTGCCACTTCACAATAACAGCACTTACAGTTGACCGGGGGCAGCTCAAGCAGGGCAGAGATTTTACAAACTCACTTGTTGGAAAGGTGGCATCCTATGATGTTGTCATGTTGAAAGTCACTGAGCTCTTCAGCAAGGCCATTCTACTGCCAATGTTTGTCTATGGAGATTGCATGGCTGTGTGCTCTATTTTATACACCTGTCAGCAACGGGTGTGGCTGAAATAAACAAATCCACTAATTTGAACAGGTGTCCACATACTTTTGTGTATATATAGTGTATGACTGCCTTGTATCACAGTAAATGCTGTACGGCTACTGCAGATGTTGGATTGACCATGCGGAGCCTTTTAGGTTAGATACACACACCGCATGAGAGAGGAATGTACAGAAACAGTTCATATCTACTCAGAAAAGCTAGTAAAATGATGTCATCAGACAACTGCGCAGGGTACTACTTAGGCAGGCTATGACTAAAGACAGTACAGTATGGGGAGCACATAGCACAGGAGATTGGTGACACCTTAATTGGGGAGAACAGGTCAAATATGTTGGGCTTTGGAACTGCCATTAAAAAGCTTTATTTCATGTATTTATTTTTTTATTAGATCAAAAACCGTGATTATTTTTTAAATAATCGAACTGAAACTGAACCTCAAAAATCTAATCTCTCAGCACTGACATTCAGAACGATAGTAACATTTTACATTTACATTTAAGTCATTTAGCAGACGCTCTTATCCAGAGCGACTTACAAATTGGTGCATTCACCTTATGATATCCAGTGGTACATCCAACATAGTAACTAATCAATACTTGTTCTGTAACTACAAAACAACATTGTATATGAAGATGTGGTTTGATTAAACTCTCCTTTTGTCTACAGATGCCTGTCATCTCACCCTGGACCCAAATACAGCAAACCCAAACCTGGTACTGTCTGAGGGGAACAGGAAGGTGACATTGGTGGAAGAGAAGCAGCATTATGAAGACCATCCAGACAGATTTGACTATCTTTACCAAATTCTCTGCAAAGAAGGCTTATCTGGATCTCGTTATTACTGGGAGGTGGAGATGGATGGTGACATGGCTGACATTGGTGTGGTGTACAAAGGACTGATGAGGAAGGGAGGGGAGGTTGACAGTAGGATTGGAGCCAATAGGAAGTCCTGGTGTTTGTACTGCTCTGATAGAGGTTATTACTTTGACCATGCTGGAGTCTGTAGGAGATCCATCCCTGGTCCTGTTTCTAACAGAGTTGGAGTGTATCTGGACTGGCCAGCTGGTACTTTGACCTTCTATAGTGTGTCCTCCTCTGGTACACTGACACACCTTTACACAGAACGCACCACATTCACTGAACCCCTCTATCCTGGGTTTGGGGTTTACTCCTCAGTGACTCTGTGTCAGATAGATGACCAACACATTCAGAGGTGAGTGTTTTAATGTGTTCTGTTGGACCTACAGACAGTTAGATTAGTAGTAGTGGTGTGTTTTAATGTGTTCTGTTGGACCTACAGACAGTTAGATTAATAGTAGTGGTGTGTTTTAATGGGTTCTGTTGGACCTACAGACAGATTAGTAGTAGTGGTGTGTTTTAATGGGTTCTGTTGGATGTCTCTCCCCCTCTCTCTCCCCCTCTCTTTCACTCTGAGCAGTAGCAGCAGGAGGAGACATGATAGTGAAGAAGGAGACGGTCACAGGAGACAAACACAAGATAATCTCTGTCTCTCTGTCTCTCTGTCTCTGTGTCTCTCTGTGTCTCTCTCTGTCTCTCTGTGTCTGTGTCTCTCTCTGTCTCTCTGTGTCTGTGTCTCTCTCTGTCTCTCTCTGTCTCTCTCTGTCTCTCTGTCTCTCTCTCAGGAGGAGCAGGAGGAGACATAATAGTGAAGAAGAAGATGGTCACAGGACACATAAACACAAGAAGAGCAAGAGAAGCAAAGGTCCTAGTGTAAGAATGTTTAGAAGATAAATACACAACGCATTGGAGGTGTGTTACTGTACTCTACAGTCTTCTAGAGGTCAAGAGGGAATTAACGATCAATGGAAATAGTTGTTTTTCTGTAATAGGGACTTAATGATTAATAGGTCAGAGACTTGTCATGAATTTCACTCCTTGGACTCATAGCCACAGTTGAAGTCGGAAGTTTACATACACTTAGGTTGGAGTCATTAAAACTAGTTTTCAACCACTCCACAAATTTCTTGTTAACAAACTATAGTTTTGGCAAGTTGGTTAGGACATCTACTTTGTGCATGCAAAGTAATTTTTCCAGCAGTTGTTTACAGACAGATTATTTCACTTATAATTCACTGTATCACAATTCCAGTGGGTCAGAAGTTTACATACACTAAGTTGACTGTGCCTTTAAACAGCTTGGAAAATTCCAGAAAATTATGTCATGGCTTTAGAAGCTTCTGATAGGCTAATTTACATCCTTTGAGTCAATTGGAGGTGTACCTGTGGATGTATTTTAAGGCCTACCTTCAAACTCAGTTCCTCTTTGCTTGACATCTTGGGAAAATCAAAAGAAATCAGCCAAGACCTCAGAAAAAAAATGGTAGACCTCCACAAGTCTGGTTCATCCTTGGGAGCAATTTCCAAACACCTGAAGGTGCCACTTTCATCTGTACAAACAATAGTACACAAGTATAAACACCATGGGACCACGCAGCCGTCATACCGCTCAGGAAGGAGACGCGTTCTGTCTCCTAGAGATGAACGTACTTTGGTGCGAAAAGTGCAAATCAATCCCAGAACAACAGCAAAGAACCTTGTGAAGGTGCTGGAGGAAACAGGTACAAAGTATCTATATCCACAGTAAAACGAGTCCTATATCCACATAACCTGAAAGGCCGCTCAGCAAGGAAGAAGCCACTGCTCCAAAACCGCCATAAAAAAGCCAGACTACAGTTTGCAACTGCACATGGGGACAAAGATTGTACTTTTTGGAGACATGTCCTCTGGTCTGATGAAACATAAATAGAACTGTTTGGCCATAATGATCATCGTTATGTTTGGAGGAAAAAGGGGGATGCTTGCAAGCCGAAAATCACCATCCCAACCGTGAAGCATGGGGTGGGCAGCATCATGTTGTGGAGGTGCTTTGCTGCAGGAGGGACTGGTGCACTTCACATAATAGATGACTACATAAGCGAGGAAAATTATGTGGATATATTGAAGCAACATCTTAAGACAACAGTCAGGAAGTTAACGCTTGGTCGCAAATGGGTCTTCCAAATGGACAATGACCCCAAGCATACTTCCAAAGTTGTGGCAAAATGGCTTAAGGACAACAAAGTCAAAGTCAACTTCCGACATCAACTGTACATGTGTCAAGATATCTCATTGGTCTAAATGTACATTGAACCTGATACTTGTTATCTGGCAATTGGCCCAATTTTACTGCAAGGAATCATAATTGGTCAAACACAGGCTAGTGTTGGGTTATAAATTACATCCTGTAACTTTGGACAGGGAAGAATGAAGAATGAACATCGACCTTCCCCTTCTCAGCATAACATCTATGATTCGTTCTATTTTACTAAACTACTTTTTCTCCCCCTGATTTGCTTTGGGTTTTGTGTTATTGAAGAATAACATCAACTGCTAACACTAGTGATGACATGGGAGAAGAACAGGAGAACCAGGACACCTTGAAGTGATCATCTGTCTCTCTCTCCTCCATCTCTGCCTCTGTTTCCCTCTATACATCCCTCCATCTCTTTATCACTCTCTCCTCCCTCCATCTCCTTCATACCCATCACCACTACAATGGTGTAAGACATTGACGGGTAGTAAAACTACTACAGGTCCCCTTAACACAAGTCTTGAGGTCGATGTTACGGATACAGGTATCCTGTGTGTGTGTATTCTGTGTGTTTCTTTTCTCTCCTTCTCCCCTCACAGGTGGCAATCATCATTCCCCAATCAGTCATCAATCAGAAGACACACCTCCTCCTGTTTCCATTACCCAATCACATCCCCTTTCCCTTGGTTTAAAACCCCATTCAGTTGTTTTCTCTAGAGCTCGATCTCTTTGTTTCAATCTCTCTCTCTCTCTCAATCTCTCTCAATCTCTCTCAATCTCTCGCTATATCTCGCTATATCTCGCTATATCTCGTTCTCTCAATCTCTCTCAATCTCTCTCAATCTCTCGCTATATCTCGCTATATCTCGCTATATCTCGTTCTCTAAATCTCTCTCTTTGGATTGAGCTGTCTTTTGTTTTTGCAACTACATGTCACTTTGTCCCCACCTGTGAATATTGTTTTTGTTATGGTGTTTGACTGTTTGTTTGATGGTGGGAAAAGGGGGTACCAAGACAAATCGCCCATAGGCATACACTACCCGTAGGAATACTTTGTATATAAACACTAGTTAGAACTGGGCGGACCACCCACTGTATTGTTGGTTAGTTAGCTAGCTGTTCTTAAAGCACGTAGTCTAGCTTAGGGGTGTTTTTGGATACTTATTATTTCTTTCCTTGGGTCCAGCTCAGCCCCTTTTCCTGCCCCCCTTTACCGTGTGTTTACAAATAAACCAGGAGTGTTTGACGGTAATTTAGTTGTCTGTGGTTTTTCGTTTTCACTATTATACTTTGCATGAGTTATGTTACGGGTCTCGTTACCATCCCCCCCTAGACTGCCGGGCCAAAGGGATTCGTAACAGTCGACATCAATTCTTACTGACCTCCAGGCATCGACCTGGAAATTATCTGATGACGTCAGGTTGCAGCCTACTAGGATACTTGGTTCTTTCCCTTGGCATGTGCTCTTATGTAAGCATAAATGCACACGTACAACGGAACATTTAATGAGGATTTATGCTCGGATAACTTAAGGGTCCGAACAAAATACCAGCCTTTGACTCTACAGCTACAGTATTCACCAGTTTCTCCACAGAGGTCCATAGGTCATCCCTGTAGACTGCCCGAAGCTGGTTCCTTAGGGCTGTAGACTGCCCGAAGCTGGTTCCTTAGGGCTGTAGACTGCCCGAAGCTGGTTCCTTAGGGCTGTAGACTGCCCGAAGCTGGTTCCTTAGGGCTGTAGACTGCCCGAAGCTGGTTCCTTAGGGCTGTAGACTGCCCGAAGCTGGTTCCTTAGGGCTGTAGACTGCCCGAAGCTGGTTCCTTAGGGCTGTAGACTGCCTGAAGCTGGTTCCTTAGGGCTGTAGACTGCCTGAAGCTGGTTCCTTAGGGCTGTAGACTGCCTGAAGCTGGTTCCTTAGGGCTGTAGACTGCCTGAAGCTGGTTCCTTAGGGCTGTAGACTGCCCGAAGCTGGTTCCTTAGGGCTGTAGACTGCTTGAAGCTGGTTCCTTAGGGCTGTAGACTTTTCATGTAGTTATCAACTAAGGATAGTGCCACAAGCAACACACCGCAAATTAGGAACGCCCTAGATATGAAGTTAGACAATGCCATGATAGGGTCATTTTTCCAGGACCTTGGACGTATAGAGAATACAGTCCAATTAGATGATTTTTGTGTGATAACTATATTCTGGAATGGCGATCACCAACCGGACATCCACTACCCATCCTTGTGTTGGACTGCTCCGCTTTCAGAGAGCCTACCACGGCGATCACCAACCGGACATCCACTACCCATCCTTGTGTTGGACTGCTCCGCTTTCAGAGAGCCTACCACGGCGATCACCAACCAGGACATCCCCTGGCCATTCCTGTGGTACTTTGCAGCTTCCAGGAAACCTACCAATGTAAACCATAAGAGGGGGACTGCAACGATGATCCACAACCAGGACATCACGTGGTTGTTATTTTTATGTTGGTTTGCAACTTGCAGGATAATACAAAATTCAACCCACCAGAGAGGGACTGTCATGACGTGGTCGTATATCGTGGCTCCGTTCTCTATCTCTGGCTCCCTTCTCTCTCTCTCTCTGGCTCCCTTCTCTCTCTCTCTCTCTCTCTCTGGCTCCCTTCTCTCTCTCTCTCTGGCTCCCTTCTCTCTCTCTCTCTCTCTCTCTGGCTCCCTTCTCTCTCTCTCTCTCTGGCTCCCTTCTCTCTCTCTCTCTCTCTCTCTGGCTCCCTTCTCTCTCTCTCTCTCTCTCTCTCTCTCTCTGGCTCCCTTCTCTCTCTCTCTCTCTGGCTCCCTTCTCTCTCTCTCTCTCTGACTCCCTTCTCTCTCTCTCTCTCTCTCTCTGGCTCCCTTCTCTCTCTCTCTCTCTCTCTCTCTGGCTCCCTTCTCTCTCTCTCTCTCTCTCTCTCTCTGGCTCCCTTCTCTCTCTCTCTCTCTCTCTCTCTGGCTCCCTTCTCTCTCTCTCTCTGGCTCCCTTCTCTCTCTCTCTCTCTCTCTCTCTCTCTCTCTCTGGCTCCCTTCTCTCTCTCTCTCTCTGGCTCCCTTCTCTCTCTCTCTCTCTCTCTCTCTCTCTCTCTCTCTCTCTCTGGCTCCCTTCTCTCTCTCTCTCTCTGGCTCCCTTCTCTCTCTCTCTCTCTGGCTCCCTTCTCTCTCTCTCTCTCTGGCTCCCTTCTCTCTCTCTCTCTCTGGCTCCCTTCTCTCTCTCTCTCTCTCTCTGGCTCCCTTCTCTCTCTCTCTCTCTCTCTGGCTCCCTTCTCTCTCTCTCTCTCTCTCTGGCTCCCTTCTCTCTCTCTCTCTGGCTCCCTTCTCTCTCTCTCTCTCTCTCTCTGGCTCCCTTCTCTCTCTCTCTCTCTGGCTCCCTTCTCTCTCTCTCTCTGGCTCCCTTCTCTCTCTCTCTCTCTGGCTCCCTTCTCTCTCTCTCTCTCTGGCTCCCTTCTCTCTCTCTCTCTCTGGCTCCCTTCTCTCTCTCTCTCTCTGGCTCCCTTCTCTCTCTCTCTCTCTGGCTCCCTTCTCTCTCTCTCTGGCCCCCTTCTCTCTCTCTCTCTCTCTCTCTCTGGCTCCCTTCTTTCTCTCTCTGGCTCCCTTCTCTCTCTCTATCTCTCTCTCTCTCTCTCTCTCTCTCTCTCTCTCTCTGGCTCCCTTCTCTCTCTCTCTCTCTCTCTCTCTCTCTCTCTCTGGCTCCCTTCTCTCTCTCTCTCTCTCTCTCTGGCTCCCTTCTCTCTCTCTCTCTCTCTCTCTGGCTCCCTTCTCTCTCTCTCTCTCTCTCTCTGGCTCCCTTCTCTCTCTCTCTCTCTCTCTCTCTCTCTCTCTCTCTCTCTCTCTCTCTGGCTCCCTTCTCTCTCTCTCTCTCTCTGGCTCCCTTCTCTCTCTCTCTCTCTCTCTCTCTCTCTCTCTCTCTCTCTCTCTCTCTCTCTCTCTCTCCTCTCTCTCTCTCTCTCTCTCTCTCTCTCTCTCTCTCTCTCTCTCTCTCTCTCTCTCTCTCTGGCTCCCTCTCTCTCTCTCTCTCTCTCTCTCTCTCTCTGGCTCCCTACTCTATCTCTCTCTCTCTGGCTCCCTTCTCTCTCTCTCTCTCTCTCTGGCTCCCTACTCTCTCTCTCTCTCTCTCTCTCTCTCTCGCTCCCTACTCTCTCTCTCTCTCTCTCTCTCCTGGCTCCCTACCATCTCTCTCTCTCTCTCCTCTCTCTCGCTCCCTTCTCTCTCTCTCTCTCTCTCTCTCTCTCTCTCTCTCTCTCTCTCTCTCTCTGGCTCCCTTCTCTCTCTCTCTCTCTCTCTGGCTCCCTTCTCTCTCTCTCTCTCTCTCTCTGGCTCCCTTCTCTCTCTCTCTCTTCTCTCTCTCTCTCTCTCTGGCTCCCTTCTCTCTCTCTCTCTCTCTCTTCTCTCTCTCTCTCTCTCTCTTCTCTCTCTCTCTCTCTCTCTTCTCTCTCTCTCTCTCTCTGGCTCTCTTCTCTCTCTCTCTCTCTCTCTGGCTCCCTTCTCTCTCTCTCTCTCTCTCTCTGGCTCCCTTCTCTCTCTCTCTCTCTCTCTCTCTGGCTTCCTTCTCTCTCTCTCTCTCTCTCTCTCTCTCTCTCTCTCTCTCTCTCTCTCTCCCACGTCAGGTTTCACAACGGTCATAAATACCTGGTAGAAACTGCCATGCCGTATTGAGGGAGAGAGTCCTACAGAACAAAGAGCTTCTCTTGCCAAAACTCATAATCCCCAAAATGGGAGAACTAAACAATATTTATATTTTTAAGAATGTGGGAATGGTCCGTGGACACTTAAGGGACAGTCATGTTGATTGTGTTTCATTTGGTGATCTCATGAAGGACAGGAAACACACATAACTATATCTCTTAATGTGTACATTGAATTGAAGGAGTAAATATGAAACTATTTGTGAAAAGATGTAATGTTAGCCTTCTAAATGAGAATTGTTCCTCATATAAAAGTTTTAACTAGTCAGTGGCCATGCCCCCGTGAGGCCAGACATTACATTAGGCATCATGGAACCGCTCCTTCTTCCACAGTATAAAATCCACATCCTACAAAATGTACATTAAGTCAGAGAACGCTGGGACGGAGTCCCCACGTTGGAATGGCTACAATTCTATAGACCATTAGACCAGACAGCCAACAGTGTTGACTACACGGCTGGACATGGTTAAACTGGATTCACCACAGAATAAGAGCAAAATGTAGATGTAGAAGATGTAGAATGACTAGTCTGCAGCTAGAAATGACGTAAACCTAGTATGTATCCATTACAACAGACACTATCCAGAGCTACTGAGAAAGCGACAACCATGAAAGACATTGTGACTTCTGGGGAAGTTAACCGGAGACTCTCTGATGAACTGACTCTCCCGCAGACGGACCGACAAGGGAGAAACAAGGGCCAGATGTATACAGAATGGTGTCGTCTGCGTAGAGGTGGATCAGGGAATCACCAGCAGCAAGAGCGACATCGTTGATATATACAGAGAAAAGAGTCGGCCAGAGAATTGAACCCTGTATGTGTGTTTGTGTTGTGTGTGTGTGTGTGTTGTAACAGAATGCTACATGTGGCTAAGAGGAGGGCAGTGATGACAGAACATTGACAGGCTCACAACACAGTAACAGGTTTAAACCGGTGTGAACTGGTTTATCTATTAAGGAACTTAATAGATCTAACAACGGATTCAGAAATGTGTAAAATAAAACGTCCTCGCAGGGTATGAGGCTGGTCTGCTTCTTCTAACAATAAGATAAACCAGTGACCTGTGTCCCAATCATCTCTCCTTCCTCCTAAAGTGTGCACTTGTTCACTTAATTTCACTGATTATAAATAGACCAGGCGATATGCGAAAATGATGTTCACTTTTGTATAAAAGAATGAAACTTGGTACACTTGTACAGTTTGGGACACAACACATTGGTATAGACGTCACCTTTTCTCTGTGTTATCATGTTTGGTTCAGCAAGTGTTTTTGCAATGGCTCCATATCTGGAAAAAGGTTCAGGGCTCCAAACTGTACAAGTTTACCAAGTATCATGCTTTATAAAAAAGTTAACATTTCACCTAAAATTGGACAGAAATTGTACTAAAAGGAAACAAACATATTGGATAACAAGGAGCGGCGTGATGTCACAAACAGACAGGCTATGGGTAATGAAATGGGCGGCTTCTGCCAGGGAACTCCCACTTCTTCAGAAAGTAAACAGACCGGCTTCAGCTGTGGGCGTGGCGGTGCAGACAAGTTTGCTATCAGGGGAACTGCTGGCCAATGGGGTGGAGCGTTGGCTTGGAAACGTGGCGCTTACACCAGAGTAATGCATCCAGGTGTTGCATTTACATAAAATGCTTTAGTTAGAAAGGGAATGAAGACGTCTATTAGACCTCAGGATAAGACCCAGATGCAGACAGTTCGAAAATAACAAAAGTTTATTTACAAAACAGGGCGGCAGGCAAACGACAGGTCAAGGGCAGGCAGAGGTCAGTAATCCAGGGCAGTGTCAAGAGGTACAGAACGGCAGGCAGGGTCAGGGCAGGAAGAATGGTCAAAAACCGGGAGAACTAGAAAACAGGAACTAACGGGAAACAGGAGTAGGGGTAAAAACTGCTGGTAGGCTTGATGAAACAAGATGAACTGGCAACAGACAAACAGAGAACACAGGTATAAATACACTGGGGATAATGGGGCAGATCGGCAAACACCTGGAGGGGGTCGAGACAAGCACAAAGAAAGGTGAAACAGACCAGGGTGTGACAAGGTGTCACGAACGTCGTCAGGGAAATGACCGGACCAAGGTGCAGCGTGGTGAGCGTACATTTTCCTTTATTATAAATGTCGCCAACAAAACAAGAAACAACAAAAACGAACGTGAAGCTGACTAGGGCTATACAGGCCACTAACAAAGACAACTACCCACAACTAAGGTGGAAAAACAGGCTGCCTAAGTATGATTCCCAATCAGAGACAACGATAGACAGCTGTCCCTGATTGAGAACCATACCCGGCCAAAACATAGAAACAGAAAACATAGAAATAAAGAAACTAGAATGCCCACCCTAGTCACACCCTGGCATAACCAAAATAGAGAATAAAAGCCTCTCTATGGCCAGGGCGTGACACACGGTCTGTTTTATGATACATGAGATAAGGTTAGACTGACAACCTGACAGGGTTGGTGTATAACATCGCTTATTCTATGGAAACATACATACAATCACATTAGATAATGTTGCCTCCACATAAGAAACATTTTACAGAAAGTCTTAGTTTGTCAGTAACTGTCTGAATGGAGGAGTAGATAAAGACATGACAGATTATAGACTGTCTTAGTTTGTCAGTAACTGTCTGAATGGAGGAGTAGGTAAAGACATGGCAGGTTATAGACTGTCTTAGTTTGTCAGTAACTGTCTGAATGGAGGAGTAGGTAAAGACATGACAGATTATAGACTGTCTTAGTTTGTCAGTAACTGTCTGAATGGAGGAGTAGGTAAAGACATGACAGATTATAGACTGTCTTAGTTTGTCAGTAACTGTCTGAATGGAGGAGTAGATAAAGACATGACAGATTATAGACTGTCTTAGTTTGTCAGTAACTGTCTGAATGGAGGTAAAGACATGACAGATTATAGACTGTCTTAGTTTGTCAGTAACTGTCTGAATGGAGGTAAAGACATGACAGATTATAGACTGTCTTAGTTTGTCAGTAACTGTCTGAATGGAGGAGTAGGTAAAGACATGACAGATTATAGACTGTCTTAGTTTGTCAGTAACTGTCTAAATGGAGGAGTAGGTAAAGACATGACAGATTATAGACTGTCTTAGTTTGTCAGAAACTGTCTGAATGGAGGAGTAGGTAAAGACATGACAGATTATAGACTGTCTTAGTTTGTCAGTAACTGTCTGAATGGAGGTAAAGACATGGCAGATTATAGACTGTCTTAGTTTGTCAGAAACTGTCTGAATGGAGGAGTAGGTAAAGACATGACAGGTTATGGACTGTCTTAGTTTGTCAGTAACTGTCTAAATGGAGGAGTAGATAAAGACATGACAGGTTATAGACTGTCTTAGTTTGTCAGAAACTGTCTAAATGGAGGAGTAGGTAAAGACATGACAGATTATAGACTGTCTTAGTTTGTCAGTAACTGTCTGAATGGAGGAGTAGGTAAAGACATGACAGATTATAGACTGTCTTAGTTTGTCAGTAACTGTCTGAATGGAGGTAAAGACATGACAGATTATAGACTGTCTTAGTTTGTCAGTAATTGTCTAAATGGAGGTAAAGAAATGACAGATTATAGAAAGTGGACTGAGGATATTCTGATGATTCTTTGATTTAATTACTGTTCTTTACTCTGTAGCAGCTGATGTTTCTAACTCTGTAGAGGCCAAAGTCTTTGGTTTATCTCCCTACAAGCCTCTAGGGTTAATGTTTACAGAACATGTATTGCTGTTTTATCAGGGTATAAAGTTCTGCTTATCTCGCCCAAGGTACCAGCCTGTCAGTTAGACATGTTCTCTGCTTGTGCTGGGTGCTTACTAACAATGCTCAGGAATATTGACTGTTCTGTTATTTATTTTCGTAGCTGAGAGAGCTGTGATTTACATCTACAATTGGTCTCTCTGGGGAGAGAGAGGAGGAGACCACTGCCTCTAAAATTAGTCGCTGTGGGGAGAGAGGGGAGGGGACCACTGCCTCTAAAATTAGTCTCTGTGGGGAGAGAGAGGAGGGGACCACTGCCTCTAAAATTAGTCTCTGTGGGGAGAGAGAGGAGGGGACCACTGCCTCTAAAATTAGTCTCTGTGGGGAGAGAGAGGAGGGGACCACTGCCTCTAAAATTAGTCTCTCTGGGGAGAGAGAGGAGGCGACCACTGCCTCTAAAATGAGTCTCTCTGGGGAGAGAGAGGAGGGGACCACTGCCTCTAAAATGAGTCTCTCTGGGGAGAGAGAGGAGGAGACCACTGCCTCTAAAATGAGTCTCTGCGGGGAGAGAGAGGAGGAGACCACTGCCTCTAAAATGAGTCTCTGCGGGGAGAGAGAGGAGGAGACCACTGCCTCTAAAATGAGTCTCTCTGGGGAGAGAGAGGAGGAGACCACTGCTTCTAAAATGAGTCGCTCTGGGGAGAGAGAGGAGGAGACTACTGCCTCTAAAATGACTCAAGACACCAGTTCTGAGAGGTAAGTGATGAATTGTCAAATGTACAGTTCTTTTAAAGGTATAAAACTTATTTTTGAGAAGTGTTGCCAAGTTAATTTAAGTCCTAAAATCTAATGACCAAATGCAGACTGTAGCTTTATAAAGAAACATCAGGACTTCTAGAAATTCCGCTATACTGTTGCTTAAAGGATGTGGATGAGGTATTGATGTGCTAATGATGAGGTGATTTGTCTCCCTGTTTTGTTCAGTGTCCAGAAGCTCAGAGCAGAGTCACCTACAACCAGCCTGCTATCAATGAAGAGTGATCAGCCACCTGCTTTCTGCCAGGAACCATTACCAGATGACAATAAGGAAGTGGAGAGTTTGGACAGTGAGGATGTATTAAATATCACACACAACCTTCTGGACAGAAGAAGTAAGACTGTATTTCATACAATATTACAAAGAAGGGTTCACACACACACACACACACACAAACACACAAACAAACAAACAAACAAACAAACTTACTTATGAGTCCCAACTCTCATTGTTTTCCTACAGGTCAAACTCTGCTGACAGTCCAACAAGACATTAAGGCTAAACTGAAACACAAGTATCAACACATATCTGAAGGAATTGGACACCATGGAAACCAAAGTCTGTTCAAGGACATCTACACAGAGCTCTACATCACAGAGGGTGGAAGTGGAGGGCTCAATAATGAACATGAGGTTAGACAGATGGAGATGGCATCCAAG
Source organism: Salvelinus fontinalis (assembly GCF_029448725.1). Classification (NCBI taxonomy): domain Eukaryota; kingdom Metazoa; phylum Chordata; class Actinopteri; order Salmoniformes; family Salmonidae; genus Salvelinus; species Salvelinus fontinalis. Next base: position 590,770 of record NW_026600265.1, read on the forward strand.
AAACAAACCACACAAGAGACACCAATCAAATGCAACGACATCTTCAAGCCTTTACCTGGACAAGACAAACCTATCAGAACTGTGCTGACAAAAGGAATCGCTGGCATTGGAAAAACAGTCTCTGTGCAGAAGGTCATCCTTGACTGGGCAGAGGGAAAATCAAATCAGGACGTTCATTTCATGTTTCCTCTTCCTTTCCGTGATCTGAACCTGAAAAAGGACCAATACAGTCTGATGCAACTTCTTTCCCACTACTTCTCAGAGCTGAAAGAGATTGACAGCATTGAAGATGGTGAAACCAAAACTGTTTTCATTTTTGATGGTCTGGATGAGTGTCGACTTCCTCTAGACTTCAAAAACAAGGAGAAGTGCTGTGATGTCACGAAGCCAACCTCAGTGGACGTGCTGCTGACAAACCTCATCGAGGGGAATCTGCTTCCCTCTGCTCATCTCTGGATAACCTCACGGCCTGCAGCAGCCAATCAGATCCCTCCTGAGTGTATTAACCGGGTGACAGAGGTACGAGGGTTCAATGATCCACAGAAGAAGGAATACTTCAGGAAGAAAATCACAGATCAGAATCTGGCCAATGAAATCATCAAACACATGAAGAAATCAAGGAGCCTCCACATCATGTGCCACATACCAGTCTTCTGTTGGATATCAGCCACGGTCCTTGAGATGATACTGAAAGAGGCAGAGAAGGATGAAGTTCCCAAAACTCTGACCCAGATGTACTCACACTTCATACTCATCCAAATCATTGTGAAGAACAGGAAGTACAACAAAGCCACAGAGACAAACCCAAGGGAACTGTCTCAGTCAGACAAAGAGATGATCCTGAAACTGGCAAAGCTGGCTTTCCAACAGCTGCAGAAGGGCAACCTGATCTTCTATGAGGAGGACCTGAGAGAGTGTGGCCTTGATGTCACAGAGGCATCAGAGTACTCAGCATTGTGTACAGAGATCTTTAAAGAGGAATCTGGGCTGTACCAAGACAAGGTCTACAGCTTTGTGCATCTGAGCATTCAGGAGTTTCTAGCAGCAGTGCATGCTTTAGAATCATGTCTGGACAAGAAGAAAAATGTTTTCTCCCCCAAAGCAGTCACTGGTGTTGATGATGATGATGAAGAGGAAGATGAGGAGAATGATGAGGAGGAGGAGGAGAAGGAGGGAGATGAGGAGGAGGAGGAAGATGAGGAGAAGAATTATGAGGAGGAGAAGGATGACGACAACGACGATGATGACGATGAGGAAGAGGATGAGGAAGATGATGACAATGATGAAGAGAAGGAGTCATTCAAATTGTCTGACTTACACAGGACAGCAGTGGTCCAGGCCTTGAAGAGTGAGAATGGAAACCTGGACCTGTTCCTCCGCTTCCTTCTGGGTCTCTCACTGGAGTCCAATCAGAATCTGTTACGAGGCCTTCTGACACAGACAGGAAGTACAACACAGACCAATGAGGAAATAGTTAAGAGAACAGTCAGGTACCTTTCAGACAAGCTCGAGGAGGAATCCTCACCAGAAAGGATCATCAACCTGTTCCACTGTCTGAATGAACTTGGTGCCAACTCTCTAGTTGAAGACATGCAGACCTCGCTTCGATCAGGAACTCTTTCAGAAACAATACTAAAACCTGACCAATGTTCAGCCCTGGCCTACCTGTTACTGATGTCAGAGGAGGTGCTGGAGGAGTTTGACCTGAAGACATACAACACATCAGAGGAAGGTTATCAGAGGTTGCTGCCGGTCGTGAAAACCTGCAAGAGAGCACTGTAAGTTCTGTTATTGAGTTGATGTTTACAGTATCATTATTCTGAAGGCTTTGTATATCTAACAGATTATATCCTCTCTCCAGACTGGATGGCTGTAAAGTCACATATAAATCCTGTGAGACTCTGGCCTCAGCTCTGCAGACACCAAACTCCCCCCTGAGAGAACTGGACCTCAGCTACAATAACCTGGGAGACAGAGGAGTGGAGCTGCTCTGTGTTGGACTAACCAGTCCACTCTACAACATACAGACACTAGTGTGAGTTAAATATCTTCAGTATGAGTTATTATGTGGATGTTTTAAACATGTGTTAATCATGTGTTCTTCTGCCCTCTAGTCTGGGTCAGTGTGGTCTGACAGAGGGTTGCTGTTCAGATCTGGCCTCAGTCCTGAATTCACCCAACTCACAACTGAAACATCTGGAGCTGAGAGACAATGACCTGCAGGACTCAGGAGTTACACTGCTGTCTGCTGGACTGGAGGATCCAAACTGTAAACTACACACACTGGGGTAAGTACAGCTGTTTCAGTCAGGTCAGTACTGAGCTTAGTAAAACAAATACTCTGAAAATCTGATGTTTCATGACAATGTTTGTGTCATGGACAAAATGTATTGGTGTCCTACAAGATGATTGACACCAGTACACCAACCTAGACAGCTGTTGTGTGTCTCTCTGTAGGCTGTCTGGCTGTCTGGTCACAGAGGAGGGCTGTGCTGCTCTGTCTTCAGCTCTGAGGTCAAACCCCTCCCACCTGAAAGAGCTGGACCTGAGCTACAATCACCCAGGAGACTCTGCAGGGGGACTGCTTTCAGCTGCTCTGCCGGATCCCACATATAAACTGATGAAGCTGAAGTAAGTCAGAAAAGATGTCCTAATAGTGTGAGCAGCGGTTGTGTCATATGTCGTGTAGTAGGGTCAGTAACATGAGGACATGATGGTAGAATTAAGGGGAAGTTTACTCAGCAGGCTGAGCACTCCAACACAGCATACATCATCACCACATGAATACTCTTCTTCTGCATCTCTGATATCCTGTTGGAATTGTACTCCGTTCTGTATGCAGTAGGTAGGATAGAATACCTGTATGTCTCTAGTAATGAATTGTACTCTGTTCTGTATGCAGTAGGTAGGATAGAATACCTGTATGTCTCTAGTAATGAATTGTACTCCGTTCTGTATGCAGTAGGTAGGATAGAATACCTGTATGTCTCTAGTAATGAATTGTACTCCGTTCTGTATGCAGTAGGTAGGATAGAATACCTGTATGTCTCTAGTAATGAATTGTACTCCGTTCTGTATGCAGTAGGTAGGATAGAATACCTGTATGTCTCTAGTAATGAATTGTACTCCGTTCTGTATGCAGTAGGTAGGATAGAATACCTGTATGTCTCTAGTAATGAATTGTACTCCGTTCTGTATGCAGTAGGTAGGATAGAATACCTGTATGTCTCTAGTAATGAATTGTACTCTGTTCTGTATGCAGTAGGTAGGATAGAATACCTGTATGTCTCTAGTAATGAATTGTACTCTGTTCTGTATGCAGTAGGTAGGATAGAATACCTGTATGTCTCTAGTAATGAATTGTACTCCGTTCTGTATGCAGTAGGTAGGATAGAATACCTGTATGTCTCTAGTAATGAATTGTACTCCGTTCTGTATGCAGTAGGTAGGATAGAATACCTGTATGTCTCTAGTAATGAATTGTACTCCGTTCTGTATGCAGTAGGTAGGATAGAATACCTGTATGTCTCTAGTAATGAACTTGGATAGTGCACCAGAACACAACAATATGGTTTAAATGTTGACTGCTTTATTAGGTCTTTGTCAGTCAATAACCTGTTTCTCCTACAGTGTGGATCATGGTGGAGAGTGCAGGCTGAAATCAGGGCTGAGGAAATGTAAGTCTCTTTAATCCTAATTAACTGTATATTCAGAACTATAGTAACATAGTAACTAATCAATACTTGTTCTGTACCTACAAAACAACATTTTATATGAAGATGTGGTTTGATTAAACTCTCCTTTTGTCTACAGATGCCTGTCATCTCACCCTGGACCCAGATACAGCAAACCCACACCTGGTACTGTCTGAGGGGAACAGGAAGGTGAAACGGGTGAAAGAGGAGCAGCATTATGAAGACCATCCAGACAGATTTGACTATCATCCCCAAGTTCTCTGCAGAGAAGGCTTATCTGGGTGTCGTTATTACTGGGAGGTGGAGAGGGATGGTAGCATGGCTGTCATTGGTGTGGTGTACAAAGGAATGAAGAGGAAGAGAGATGAGGGGGACAGTAGGATTGGACACAATAGGGAGTCCTGGAGTTTAGTCTGTTCTCATAGAGGTTATCAATTTTACCATGCTGGAGTCAACAGAATCATCCCTGGTCCTGTTTCTAACAGAGTTGGAGTGTATCTGGACTGGCCAGCTGGTACTTTGTCCTTCTATAGTGTGTCCTCCTCTGGTACACTGACACACCTTTACACAGAACACACCACATTCCCCGAACCCCTCTATCCTGGGTTTGGAGTTGCGTCGTCCTCGGTGACCTCAGTGACCCTGTGTCAGATAGATGACCAACACATTCAGAGGTGAGTGTTTTAATGTGTTCTGTTGGACCTACAGACAGTTAGATTAGTAGTAGTGGTGTGTTTTAATGTGTTCTGTTGGACCTACAGACAGTTAGATTAGTAGTAGTGGTGTGTTTTAATGTGTTCTGTTGGACCTACAGACAGTTAGATTAGTAGTGTGTTTTAATGTGTTCTGTTGGACCTACAGACAGTTAGATTAGTAGTAGTGGTGTGTTTTAATGTGTTCTGTTGGACCTACAGACAGTTAGATTAGTAGTAGTGGTGTGTTTACAGGTGAGGACTGATGAGTAACATGATGATTTTAAAGCATTTATTTCATTAATGTTTGTCACTGGAGGACAAGTACCTGGTGACTTCACATTTCTAGGGGGGAATGTAACTCATGATACCTGGTGACTTCACATCTCTAGGGGGTGAATGTAACTCATGATACCTGGTGACTTCACATCTCTAGGGGGTGTGTAACTCATGATACCTAGTGACATCACATCTCTAGGGGGGAATGTAACTCATGATACCTGGTGACTTCACATCTCTAGGGGGGGATGTAACTCATGATACCTGGTGACTTCACATCTCTAGGGGGGGAATGTAACTCATGATACCTGGTGACTTCACATCTCTAGGGGGGGAATGTAACTCATGATACCTGGTGACTTCACATCTCTAGGGGGGAATGTAACTCATGATACCTAGTGACATCACATCTCTAGGGGGGAATGTAACTCATGATACCTGGTAACTTCACATCTCTAGGTGGGGAATGTAACTCATGATACCTGGTAACTTCACATCTCTAGGGGGGAATGTAACTCATGATACCTGGTAACTTCACATCTCTAGGGGGGAATGTAACTCATGATACCTGGTAACTTCACATCTCTAGGGGGGAATGTAACTCATGATACCTGGTGACTTCACATCTCTAGGGGCTTTCATCAAGATAAACAATGTCACCTGTAATGTCACCATCAGTATTGGCTTTATGGAAGGTGACATAGTGGGTTATGTCACATTTAGGCAATGCACCGTACACAGGGAGCTGTTCTATCACCCTTTATGCACCCTTTGCACTGCTTATGAAGACTGTATGTATGCTATATCAAGCCTTTATAAGTTGTATTTAGTTTAATCTCAGTCTAGCCTTCTGCTTTACCAACACCAGAGACCATGATGGAGAGAGTTGGATCAAGCCTGGACCTGAGGACACCAGAGACCATGGTGGAGAGAGTTGGATCAAGCCTGGACCTGAGGACACCAGAGACCATGGTGGAGAGAGTTGGATCAAGCCTGGACCTGAGAACACCAGAGACCATGGTGGAGAGTGTTGGATCAAGCCTGGACCTGAGGACACCAGAGACCATGGTGGAGAGTGTTGGATCAAGCCTAGACCTGAGGACACCAGAGACCATGGTGGAGAGTGTTGGATCAAGCCTGGACCTGGGGACACCAGAGACCATGGTGGAGAGAGTTGGATCAAGCCTGGACCTGAGAAATGTGAGTGTTAACTGATAATTGTTTTTAAATCAAACTATGATTAAAGCGTTCATTATACTTGAGTCCCAGACAAGGAACACAATCATGATCTATTTGGTCAAAACAAACTTCAAATCAAGTTTATTTTATATAGCCCTTCGTACATCAGCTAATATCTCAAAGTGCTGTACAGAAACCCAGCCTAAAACCCCAAACAGCAAGCAATGCAGGTGTAGAAGCACGGTGGCTAGGACTTAAAGGTAGAGTCAGCGATTATGACGTAGATGCACAACGTAAACAACATAGTGCAGGGGTTCTTAAACTTTTTCAGCCTGGGACACAAATTACAGATGTTGTGTTTTTCTGGGACCCAAGCTCAGGAAAATATGCAACTATATGTAAATATCGGAACATTTCATTGCCCTTATGCCTAAAACAAATGCAATATAGACAAAAACAAATAACAATGAAATGAAATACCCATATAAATATGTATTCATGTTAATTTTCCCCCATTAAAAACATTCTTACACATCTGTCTAGGTTGGAACTGTTGCTGCTAAAATACAATAAATAATTTTCATTCTTAATTGGAATAAACTGATTGATCACATCACACAGATGTAGACTAGAAAACACACACAGTCCTAATGAGAGGTGTGTGTCTGGTTGAAGTTTTCAACAAGCAGGTCTGTTCTGGGCTCCGTGTTTAACAGTGCAACCCTGAGGTCATACTCAGCCTTGAGACTGTTTCTGCACTTGTTTTTGAAGTATGTCAGAGTTGAGAACCCAGACTCACGTATGTATGTGGAGCCAAACTGGGTCAGAGCATCTACTGCTTTCTCAGTCAGGCAGGAGACCGCTTCCTGCTGTAGGTGAGTGTTTGCCTCAAAAATCATCTTGCTTCAGTTTATTCCAGTTCAGAATACTAATTATTACTTGTATTTAAACAGCAGCAGTTCCAACCAAGACTAGTTTTCAACAATCATTTCTACAGTAAGATATATGTACAGTAGGCCTGATAATATTTGTTTAAATATTCATCTGTACTGTTACTAAGGGTTGCACCATCAGTAACTAGCTAGCTTGTTTTCGCTAATTGTAGCTATTAGCTGTGTACAAGGCCAGGGGATTGTTTGAAAGAGAAACTCACATCTACTACTATGAGAGTTAGTACTCCCTTATTTCTGCTTATTATAAAATGACAACAATGTCTTGCTAGCTGACTTAGTTTTCCACCGTCGAAGCATTCTGCCTTGTTCTGAAAGAAGTCACTGGGTTTACCATCATGCTGTGGATGTTTGGTCAGGACGTGTCGTTTAATTAATTAGTTCGTTTAGAGAGACTCATTACTAACGTTAAGCACTTCCCCGCACAAAACACACCGAGGGCGCTCCTCGTTATTTCTCAACGCTTGTATTAAAGAGAGAGAAACTCATCCCTGTATTTCCGTTTTATGACAATTGAGCTCAGTCAGAACTTGTGGCTAGCATGAGTCCATTTGATGACATTGGTGAGTGATGTTGAGTGGGAATGACAAGTCAGTGGCTGACAGGGCATCATCTGCTGCTGAACGACAGATGTGTCGCGGAGTTATCTTCAAGAAAACCGCAGGAAAAATATCCGGTGAACCGCGAAGCACACGGGCATCTCCCTCTCCTACTCACGCAGCTGCCAAACTGAACAGAGAGCGCAGATGCACTTGGCCGAATCAATTCCAGTAATTAATGAAATAATTATACATTTACTCTGACACGTCGTGACCCACCATGAACAAGTCCGTATAGTGGGTCAATTTCTGCAACAACTAAGAGCGTTGGAGCGCAAGGCTAGACCACTGTTTTGTTTCCGTGGTTACCACGTTGTAAGAGAGTGAAGAGAACCGTTGCACATGGACAGATACTGTGTGAGAGAGAAGTCAGGCATCTTGCTCATCACAATATCTGTGGTGCTGCTCCTACATCATCATTTAGCTGACTCTACCTTTAAGCTCTCATCCTAGGATCTAGCAGAAATCAGACCCTCAACATTAACAAAACATGGACCAGAACGATGTTGTTTTCTGCTTCCACAAACATTCATTAATATAACACTAATGTCAGATTAGGGTATGTTAATGCGTGGCCATTGAGACTGTTGCTCACTTACAATAATTTGTATTACAATAAGATTTTCCGTTTTAAATAACAACTACTTTTGACTTCAGTGATTCCTCAGAGCTGTAAGACTTGTGACCATGTTGAGGTAAGTCATAATGTCAATTATTTTACATCAAATCAAATGTATTTATAAAGCCCTTCTTACATCAGCTGATATCTCAAAGTGCTGTACAGAAACCCAGCCTAAAACCCAAAACAACAAGCAATGCAGATGTAGAAGCACAGTGGCTATGAACAACTCCCTAGAAAGGCCAGAACCTAGGAAGAAACCTAGAGAGGAACCAGGCTATGAGGGGTGGCCAGTCCTCTCCTGGCTGTACTGGGTGGAGAGGAACCAGGCTATGAGGGGTGGCCAGTCCTTTTCTGGCTGTGCCGGGTGGAGATTATAACAGAATATGGCCAAGATGTTCAAGTGTTCATAGATGACCAGCAGGGTCAAATAATAATAATCACAGTGGTTGTCGAGGGTGCAACAGGTCAGCACCTCAGGAGTAAATGTCAGTTGGCTTTTCATAACCGATCATTCAGAGTATCTCTACCGCTCCTGCTGTCTCTAGAGAGTTGAAAACAGCACGAGTCTCAAAGCCAGGTGTGTAGTGACCAACCATTCATACTGGGATATAGACAGTCCTGTGTTCTGCTTGTAGGCATGCAGGATTTTAGCTGTTGTCATATTTTGTCATTAGACAGTTTAATTGATAAATCACCAGCATTCCATGTAATATTGAATAAATACATTAGATAAATGAATGTTTATTTAATGGGCCAGTTTCCCGGACACAGATTAAGCCTAGTCCTGGACCTTAAAGAACTTTCTATTGAAACTTCCATTGAGCATGCTTTTTAGTCCAGCACTAGACCTGTGTCCAGGAAACAGGCCCCATATGTATTACTGACATGCTTGTCCTTGTTCAGGACTCCACACACTGGCTTCAGATTGAACCCTTGACTTCCACTGTCCAGGGAGTGACAATGTTCAGGTAAAATAACTACTTTTAACATTTCCTTCCACCTGCTAGTGTATTTCCCCATTACCTTTGGGAATAGTCTTCTAATCCAACCTCTCCATTTGACCATTGACCCTCTCTACCATATCTTGTTGTTGCCCTCAGACACAGGACACCCAAAGGGAGTTATGAGTGCACAGTGTCTGGGCTCCGCTGGCTGTGTGAGAGAGATGTCATTCTGAAGTATCACTTCAGGAACTGGGATCCCTACAGTCAACTTCTGAAAGACATGCAGTACACACAAGGTGGTCCATTGCTGGACATCACTATGGAGTTAGGTGAACTGGAGGAAGTTCATCTGCCACACTTTGTCTGTTTAGGTAAAACCATATAGAAATAGTATTCAGAAAGACATTTCCATGTAACTGAGTTTCACTTCCTGAATTAATGAATGAACTATTCTGGGAGTTTGAGTTTACTGTGATCTGGTACTGCATATTCTTTGTGTTTTAGTTGGATGAATAATACAATATTTGTCTTTCTGTCTCCTTTTTATTGTGTTGTTCAGGGACCAACCCTTCCCTGAGGAATGAGATGAAGATTCTTCATGTAGAGGAACATGGAGTGTCTTTAGAGGAAGTGCATGAGGTCACCAGATTCCATGCTAAGATTCTCCATCCCAAGTTCTCACTTATCTCTGTTATACTGAGCTATATCTTTTCATGGAACGTAGATGTCCACTGTGAGCTGATGCTCTATCTGACAGTGAAAAGGGAAACATTAATTTCTCGCCTATACCTGTTCCCCTGGAACCCCGGCCAGATACAGGTGAGGGACCATTATTATAGAGATGACCTTAGCTAACCAGTGGTGCAGTTTGTTGACACTCATTAAATGAAGATAAGTGTGTTGCTAGTTTTCTGAATAATATTTGAATAAGACTATACATTGACTGGCTGGGTATTCCATGCCTCGTTTCGCAGGCTGTGGAACAACAGGAAAAGTCTCAAGGGTCTTCAAGGATTCTCATCTCAAGACCAGAGCAGTCCTTCAAACTGAATAGTTCCATCAGACTGAACATTCCCTGTTCTACCTCCATCAATCCACAGGTACAGTTTCAGTAGACTAAGAACATGAATCTGACATTTAAGTCACAGTTCTATCCATTGATCTCTCTGTCTCTTTTCCTCTCTGTCTCTCTCTCTCTGTCTCTCTCTCTCGCTGTCGCCTTCTCGCTGTCTCTCTCTCTCTGTCTCTCGCTGTCGCCTTCAATTAAATTCAAATGGCTATATTGGCATGGGAAACATTACATTGCCAAAATAATCTCTCTCTCCAGAGGATTCATCTCATACAAAGAGACACCACACCAAGCTTTTTCAGGGCGGTTGTGAAAATGACAGGGATTGACATTGAGATGGAGTTATTCAGTGATGATGAGAGGACAGTATGGAAAGAAAATGTATCACGAGGTAGGAGAATATTTATTTATTTATTTATTTAACCAGGTAAGCTAGTTGAGAACAAGTTCTCATTTACAACTGCGACCTGGCCAAGATAAAGCAAAGCAGTGCGACACAAACAACACAGAGTTATACATGGAATTAACAAACATACAGTCAATAATACAATAGAAAAAGTCTGTATACAGTGTGTGCAAATGAGGTAAGATAAGGGAGGTAAGGAAATAAATAGGCCATAGTGGCGAAATAATTACAATATAGCAATTAAACACTGGAATGGTAGATGTGCAGAAGATGAATGTGCAAGTAGTAGAGATACTGGGGTGCAAAGGAGCAAAATAAATAAATAAATACAGTATGGGGATGAGGTAGTTGGATGGGCTATGTAAATCATCACTTTGTACTTTAGTACCAGATGCTATTTAGAGTGATATAACCTCATGTTGTTTATCTTTCAGATGAGTACATCACTGACACCCGTTCAACAAGTAAGTAAACATGAGTTACAGGGCATTCGGAAAGTATTCAGACCCCTTGACTTTTTCCACATTTTGTTACATTACAGCCTTATTCTAAAATTGATTCAATTGTTTTTTTTACCTCATCAACACAATACCCCATAATGACAAAGCAAAAACAGACAAAACTGAAAGCTTGGCACACTTGTATTTGGGGAGTTTCTCCTATTCTTCTCTGCAGATCCTATCATGCTCTGTCAGGTAGGGTGGGGAGCGTCGCTGCACAGCTATTTTCAGGTCTCCAGAGATGTTAGATCGGGTTCAAGTCCGGGCTCTGGCTGGGCCACTCAAGGACATTGAGACTTGTCCCGAAGCCACTCCTGCATTGTCTTGGTTGTGTGCTTAGGGTAGTTGTCCTGTTGGAAGGTGAACCTTCACCCCAGTCTGAGGTCCTGAGCTCTCTGGAGCAGGTTTTCATCAAGGATCTTTCTGTACTTTTCTCCGTTCATCTTTCCCTCGATCCTGACTAGTCTCCCTGCCGCTGAAAAACATCCCCACAGCATGATGCTTCCACCACCATGCTTCACCGTAGAGATGGTGCCAGGTTTCCTCCAGATGTGACGCTTGGCATTCAGGCCAAAGAGTTCTATCTTGGTTTCATCATACCAGAGAATTTTGTTTCACATGGTCTGAGAGTCCTTTAGGTAACTTTTGGCTAACTCGAAGCAGGCTGTCATGTGCCTTTTACTGAGGATTGGCTTCAGTCTGGCCAATACCATAAAGGCCTGATTGGTGGAGTGCTGCAGAGATGGTTGTCTTTCTGGAAGGTTCTCCCATCTCCACAGAGGAACTCTGGAGCTCTGTCAGAGTGACCATTGGGTACTTGGTCACCTCCCTGACCAAGGCCCTTCTCCTCTGATTGCTCAGTTTGGCCGTGCAGCCAGCTCTAGGAAGAGTCTTGGTGGTTCCAAACTCCTTCCACTTAAGAATGATGGAGGCCACTGTGTTCTTGGGGACCTTCAATGCTGCAGAAATTTTTCGGTACCCTTCCCCAGATCTGGGCCTCGACATAATCCTGTCTCGGACCTCTACAGACAATATCTTCAACATCATGGTTTGGTTTTTGCTCTGACATGCACTGTCAATTATGGGACCTTATATAGACAGGTGTGTGCCTTTCCAAATCATGTCCAATCAATTGAGTTTACCACAGGTGGACCCCAATCAAGTTGTAGAAACATCTGAAGGATGATCAATGGAAACAGGATTCACCTGAACTCAATTTCGAGTCTCATAGGAAAGAGTCTGAATAGTTATGTAAATAAGGTTCTGTTTATTTTTAATACATTTGTAAACATTTGCAAAAATCTGTTTTCACTTTGCCAGTATGCGGTGTCGTGTGTAGATTGATGAGGGAAAACATTTATTTAATCAATTTTAGAATAAGGCTGTAACGTAAGAAAATGTGGAAAAAGTCAAGGGGTCTGAATACTTTCTGAATGCACTGTACAAACCAATGGCATGAGGGCCAGTCAACATGGTTTACTGTCTGGACCTGGACTAGTGCAGATTAGTAAAAGGCTGAAGTCAAGAACAATGACATCTCCTCCAGGACTTGATGTAGATTAGCCTGGTTCTGAATGACCCAATGACATCTCCTCCAGGACTTGATGTAAATTATCCTGGTTCTGAATGACCCAATGACATCTCCTCCAGGACTTGATGTAGAATAGCCTGGTTCTGAATGACCCAATGACATCTCCTCCAGGACTTGATGTAGATTAGCCTGGTTCTGAATGACATCTCCTCCAGGACTTGATGTAAATTAGCCTGGTTCTGAATGACCCAATGACATCTCCTCCAGGACTTGATGTAGATTAGCCTGGTTCTTCTGAATGACCCAATGACATCTCCTCCAGGACTTGATGTAGATCAGCCTGGTTCTGAATGACATCTCCTCCAGGACGTGATGTAAATTAGCCTGGTTCTGAATGACCCAATGACATCTCCTCCAGGACTTGATGTAGATTAGCCTGGTTCTGAATGACCCAGCCTGTTTTTCTATGTCTGTGAAACCGTCCTAAATGTCAATGTGATATGTTCAGGTCATTATTGTAAAAGAGAATGTTTTCTCAGTACTTTTATTTTAGGAGTCTGCTTCTAAATGACTGAAATGGTAAATGTACAAATGTCGTTATGTTGTAACCTGACTCTCTCAGGTGCTGTGTCGGGGGCAGGGCGTCCGGCTGAGAGCAGTCTGACTGGTTCTGCAGAGCAGCAGCTGCGTTCTGTACGGACAAAGTTTGTGAAACGAGTGTCAAAAGCTGTCCTGAATGGACTGCTGGACGGACTCCTGCAACACACAGTCATCAACCAGGAGGAAATGGAGTCAGTGAAGGTGATCGCTGAGAGGGCAGAGAAGGCACGTGACATCATCGACATGGTGTTGAGAAAAGGAACTGAGTCGTGTTCCAGGATGATCAACCTTCTTGGGGAGCTGGACCACTGTCTTTGTTCACAGCTTCAGATCAACAGTGTTGGGGTCCCAACCTAATGGTAGAATGGATAGTAACAGTGTTGGGGTACCAACCTAATGGTAGAATGGATAGTAACAGTGTTGGGGTACCAACCTAATGGTAGAATGGATAGTAACAGTGTTGGGGGTACCATCCTAATGGTAGAATGGATAGTAACAGTGTTGGGGTACCAACCTAATGGTAGAATGGATAGTAACAGTGTTGGGGTACCAACCTAATGGTAGAATGGATAGTAACAGTGTTGGGGTACCAACCTAATGGTAGAATGGATAGTAACAGTGTTGGGGTACCATCCTAATGGTAGAATGGATAGTAACAGTGTTGGGGTACCAACCTAATGGTAGAATGGATAGTAACAGTGTTGGGGTACCAACCTAATGGTAGAATGGATAGTAACAGTGTTGGGGTACCAACCTAATGGTAGAATGGATAGTAACAGTGTTGGGGTACCAACCTAATGGTAGAATGGATAGTAACAGTGTTGGGGTACCAACCTAATGGTAGAATGGATAGTAACAGTGTTGGGGTACCAACCTAATGGTAGAATGGATAGTAACAGTGTTGGGGTACCAACCTAATGGTAGAATGGATAGTAACAGTGTTGGGGTACCAACCTAATGGATAGTAACAGTGTTGGGGTACCAACCTAATGGTAGAATGGATAGCAACAGTGTTGGGGTACCAACCTAATGGTAGAATGGATAGTAACAGTGTTGGGGTACCAACCTAATGGTAGAATGGATAGTAACAGTGTTGGGGTACCAACCTAATGGATAGTAACAGTGTTGGGGTACCAACCTAATGGTAGAATGGATAGTAACAGTGTTGGGGTACCAACCTAACGGTAGAATGGATAGTAACAGTGTTGGGGTACCATCCTAATGGATAGTAACAGTGTTGGGGTACCAACCTAATGGTAGAATGGATAGTAACAGTGTTGGGGTACCAACCTAATGGTAGAATGGATAGTAACAGTGTTGGGGTACCAACCTAATGGTAGAATGGATAGTAACAGTGTTGGGGTACCAACCTAATGGTAGAATGGATAGTAACAGTGTTGGGGTACCAACCTAATGGTAGAATGGATAGTAACAGTGTTGGGGTACCAACCTAATGGTAGAATGGATAGTAACAGTGTTGGGGTACCATCCTAATGGTAGAATGATAGTAACAGTGTTGGGGTACCAACCTAATGGTAGAATGGATAGTAACAGTGTTGGGGTACCATCCTAATGGTAGAATGATAGTAACAGTGTTGGGGTACCAACCTAATGGTAGAATGGATAGTAACAGTGTTGGGGTACCAACCTAATGGTAGAATGGATAGTAACAGTGTTGGGGTACCATCCTAATGGTAGAATGGATAGTAACAGTGTTGGGGTACCAACCTAATGGTAGAATGGATAGTAACAGTGTTGGGGTACCAACCTAATGGTAGAATGGATAGTAACAGTGTTGGGGTACCAACCTAATGGTAGAATGGATAGTAACAGTGTTGGGGTACCAACCTAATGGTAGAATGGATAGTAACAGTGTTGGGGTACCAACCTAATGGATAGTAACAGTGTTGGGGTACCAACCTAATGGTAGAATGGATAGTAACAGTGTTGGGGTACCAACCTAATGGATAGTAACAGTGTTGGGGTACCAACCTAATGGTAGAATGGATAGTAACAGTGTTGGGGTACCAACCTAATGGATAGTAACAGTGTTGGGGTACCAACCTAATGGTAGAATGGATAGTAACAGTGTTGGGGTACCAACCTAATGGTAGAACGGATAGTAACAGTGTTGGGGTACCAACCTAATGGATAGTAACAGTGTTGGGGTACCAACCTAATGGTAGAATGGATAGTAACAGTGTTGGGGTACCAACCTAATGGTAGAATGGATAGTAACAGTGTTGGGGTACCAACCTAATGGTAGAACGGATAGTAACAGTGTTGGGGTACCAACCTAATGGATAGTAACAGTGTTGGGGTACCAACCTAATGGTAGAATGGATAGTAACAGTGTTGGGGTACCAACCTAATGGATAGTAACAGTGTTGGGGTACCAACCTAATGGATAGTAACAGTGTTGGGGTACCAACCTAATGGTAGAATGGATAGTAACAGTGTTGGGGTACCAACCTAATGGATAGTAACAGTGTTGGGGTACCAACCTAATGGTAGAATGGATAGTAACAGTGTTGGGGTACCAACCTAATGGTAGAACGGATAGTAACAGTGTTGGGGTACCAACCTAATGGTAGAATGGATAGTAACAGTGTTGGGGTACCATCCTAATGGTAGAATGGATAGTAACAGTGTTGGGGTACCAACCTAATGGTAGAATGGATAGTAACAGTGTTGGGGTACCAACCTAATGGTAGAATGGATAGTAACAGTGTTGGGGTACCAACCTAATGGTAGAATGGATAGTAACAGTGTTGGGGTACCAACCGAATGGTAGAATGGATAGTAACAGTGTTGGGGTACCAACCTAATGGTAGAATGGATAGTAACAGTGTTGGGGTACCAACCTAATGGTAGAATGGATAGTAACAGTGTTGGGGTACCAAGCTAATGGTAGAATGGATAGTAACAGTGTTGGGGTACCAACCTAATGGTAGAATGGATAGTAACAGTGTTGGGGTACCAACCTAATGGTAGAATGGATAGTAACAGTGTTGGGGTACCAACCTAATGGTAGAATGGATAGTAACAGTGTTGGGGTACCAACCTAATGGTAGAATGGATAGTAACAGTGTTGGGGTACCAACCTAATGGTAGAATGGATAGTAACAGTGTTGGGGTACCAACCTAATGGTAGAATGGATAGTAACAGTGTTGGGGTACCAACCTAATGGTAGAATGGATAGTAACAGTGTTGGGGTACCAACCTAATGGTAGAATGGATAGTAACAGTGTTGGGGTACCATCCTAATGGATAGTAACAGTGTTGGGGTACCAACCTAATGGTAGAATGGATAGTAACAGTGTTGGGGTACCAACCTAATGGATAGTAACAGTGTTGGGGTACCAACCTAATGGTAGAATGGATAGTAACAGTGTTGGGGTACCAACCTAATGGTAGAATGGATAGTAACAGTGTTGGGGTACCAACCTAATGGTAGAATGGATAGTAACAGTGTTGGGGTACCAACCTAATGGATAGTAACAGTGTTGGGGTACCAACCTAATGGTAGAATGGATAGTAACAGTGTTGGGGTACCAACCTAATGGTAGAATGGATAGTAACAGTGTTGGGGTACCAACCTAATGGATAGTAACAGTGTTGGGGTACCAACCTAATGGTAGAATGGATAGTAACAGTGTTGGGGTACCAACCTAATGGATAGTAACAGTGTTGGGGTACCAACCTAATGGTAGAATGGATAGTAACAGTGTTGGGGTACCAACCTAATGGTAGAATGGATAGTAACAGTGTTGGGGTACCAACCTAATGGTAGAATGGATAGTAACAGTGTTGGGGTACCAACCTAATGGTAGAATGGATAGTAACAGTGTTGGGGTACCAACCTAATGGTAGAATGGATAGTAACAGTGTTGGGGTACCAACCTAATGGTAGAATGGATAGTAACAGTGTTGGGGTACCAACCTAATGGTAGAATGGATAGTAACAGTGTTGGGGTACCAACCTAATGGTAGAATGGATAGTAACAGTGTTGGGGTACCAACCTAATGGATAGTAACAGTGTTGGGGTACCAACCTAATGGTAGAATGGATAGTAACAGTGTTGGGGTACCAACCTAATGGTAGAATCGATAGTAACAGTGTTGGGGTACCAACCTAATGGTAGAATGGATAGTAACAGTGTTGGGGTACCAACCTAATGGTAGAATGGATAGTAACAGTGTTGGGGTACCAATCTAATGGTAGAATGGATAGTAACAGTGTTGGGGTACCAACCTAATGGTAGAATGGATAGTAATACTCCTATTCAAACATACCTGATCCTAGATCGACACTCCTACTCAACGTTTAGGTTTACACTGAATGCTCTCTCTCAAGACACCAGTCGGGAAGTTAAAGCTTGGTCACAAATGGGTCTTCCAGATGGACAATGACCCCAAGCATACTTCCAAAGTTGTGGCAAAATGGCTTAAGGACAACAAAGTCAAGGTATTGGAGTGACCATCACAAAGCCCTGACCTAGAAAATTTGTGGGCAGAACTCGCGTGTGTGAGCAAGGAGGCCTAAAAACCTGACTCAGTTACACCAGCTCTGTCAGAAGGAATTGGCCAAAATTCACCCAACTTATTGTGGGAAGCTTATGGAAGGCTCCCCGCAACGTTTGACCCAAGTTAAACATAATTTAATGCTACCAAATACTAATTGAGTGTATGTAAACTTCTGACCCAATGGGAATGTGATGAAAGAAATAAAAGCTGAAATAAATAATTCTCTACTATTATTCTGACATTTCACATTCTTAAAATAAAGTGGTGATCCTAAATTACCTAAGACAGGGAATTTTTACTAGGATTAAATGTCAGGAATTGTGAAAAACTGAGTTTAAATGTATTTGGCCAAGGTGTATGTAAACTTCCGACTTCAACTGTATGTGAAGTAACCAATCAGAAAGCTAATTGATGGCCGGTAAACCAATCAGAAAGCTAGTTTATGCCGTATGAACCTAAGTGGTCTTGGTGATACCAACCCTCCTCCCAGACAGCTACTGGGTCTGCAGGCTTTTGCTTCAGCCCTGCTCTAACACACCTCATTCTGCCAGTCAAGGTTCTGATTAGACTGATTAGTAGAATCAGGTGTTAGAGCAGGGTCGGAGCAAAAGCCTGCACGGCCAGTAGTATCTCTCCAGGAGTAGGTTTGGCCGTCCCGTTTTAATTCAACATATTCCTCTATCTCCATGGTAACCCCCTGATCATGACCCTTGACCTTTACTGATCAGCCAAAGCTGTACCAAATGGCATCCTATTCCCTATACAGAGCCCTATGGGTCCTGGTCTAAAGTAGTGCACTACATAGGGAATAGGGCCCTAATCAAAAGTAGTGCACTACACAGGGAATAGGGCCCTGGTCAAAAGTAGTGCCCTACATAGGGAATAGGGCCCTGGTCTAAAGTAGTGCACTACATAGGGAATAGGGCCCTGGTCTAAAGTAGTGCACTACACAGGGAATAGGGCCCTGGTCTAAAGTAGTGCACTACATAGGGAATAGGGCCCTGGTCAAAAGTAGTGCACTACATAGGGAATAGGGCCCTAATCAAAAGTAGTGCACTACACAGGGAATAGGGCCCTGGTCAAAAGTAGTGCCCTACATAGGGAATAGGGCCCTGGTCTAAAGTAGTGCACTACATAGGGAATAGGGCCCTGGTCTAAAGTAGTGCACTACACAGGGAATAGGGCCCTGGTCTAAAGTAGTGCACTACATAGGGAATAGGGCCCTGGTCAAAAGTAGTGCACTACATAGGGAATAGGGCCCTGGTCTAAAGTAGTGCACTACATAGGGAATAGGGCCCTGGTCAAAAGTAGTGCACTACATAGGGAATAGGGCACTGGTCTAAAGTAGTGCACTACATAGGGAATAGGGCCCTGGTCAAAAGTAGTGCCCTACATAGGGAATAGGGCCCTGGTCAAAAGTAGTGCACTGCATAGGGAATAGGGCCCTGGTCTAAAGTAGTGCACTACACAGGGAAGAGAGTACCATTTGGGACAGACAGAGACTCAAGGCTGAGTGTTTAACAGTAAAAAGAGATTGAGAAATGACAGAAGTAGGTTAAAAGTAGGGAGAGCACTGATGGAGAGAGAGAGTACTTTGATTGGTACTGTATGTCTTGTAAATATTAATTATATACAGTCCCAGTCAAACGTTAGTCATTTAGTTAGTCAGTTTTTCTTTATTTTTTGCTATTTTCTACATTGTAGAATAGTAGTGAAGACAAAACTATGAAATAACACATATGGAATCATGTAGTAACCGAAAAAGTGTTAAACAAATCAAAATATGTTTTAGATTTTAGATTCTTCAAAGTAGCCAACCTTCTCCTTGATGACAGCTTTTCTTCTGATTATCTTGATCTCTGGCTCCCTCTTGAGTCATTAGTGTCTTAATTGTTTTATTGAACAGTGCGCTTAAAGCATCAGACAAGCTCAGTGCACAGACCTATAGTTGATTTGATTACAACACATAGGGTGTGTCTATGTGGAAAAATCTGGTACATTTACAGAAGGATTTATTGATGTCCAGTATCCCAGTCAAATACATGGAGTACATGTCAATTAAAAGGAATGCGTTTTGTGTGTATATACTGTGTGTGTGTGTGTGTGTGTGTGTGTGTGTGTGTGTGTGTGTGTGTGTGTGTGTGTGTGTGTGTCTTTGTATATACTGTGTGTGTGTCTGTCTGTATGGGTCTATCTGTGTATGTGAGTTGGTCTCTGATTACTGTGATTAGTTCAATGTAACGTCAAATACTATACATAATAATCAGTCTGTTTTGGGTTTGCAGAATCATTGTATATCATTGGTTACCCATCCTGTCATGTTACCACACAGATGTGACTGTCTATCTCAGTGGTTCCCATCCTATCATGTTACCTCACAGATGTGACTGTCTATCTCAGCGGTTCCCATCCTATCATGTTACCACACAGATGTGACTGTCTATCTCAGCGGTTCCCATCCTATCATGTTACCTCACAGATGTGACTGTCTATCTCAGTGGTTCCCATCCTATCATGTTACCTCACAGATGTGACTGTCTATCTCAGTGGTTCCCATCCTATCATGTTACCTCACAGATGTGACTGTCTATCTCAGCGGTTCCCATCCTATCATGTTACCTCACAGATGTGACTGTCTATCTCAGCGGTTCCCATCCTATCATGTTACCACACAGATGTGACTGTCTAGCTCAGCGGTTCCCATCCTATCATGTTACCACACAGATGTGACTGTCTATCTCAGTGGTTCCCATCCTATCATGTTACCACACAGATGTGACTGTCTATCTCAGCGGTTCCCATTCTATCATGTTACCACACAGATGTGACTGTCTAGCTCAGCGGTTCCCAACCTTTCCCATTCTGGAGACCATCAAATCATCGTCAAAAGCTCTTGACGACCACCATTCACGGAGTCGCTGATTTCTTTCACATCAAATATATTGATGGTCAAATCCTATCAATACATGTGGATGTAACAAGGCCTGTAAAGGTCTATTATTATTAGAAACTATTTGCATTGTGAAAAGGAATGTAAAATTACCATTAATACTCCCAACTGTTATTATTTTTGAATAATAAAATACAACAATCTCTAAATAATTGCAGACCAGCTGCACCACCCCCAGGGACCACAGGTTGGGAACCACTGGTCTAGGGTCTTTCAGCCAGACCTAGTTGTTGTGTCACACTGCCCTCTGCTGGTAGCACTGCAAAACATCACCTAAATAAATCAAATCATTAAATTAATTAATTTAATTGCACATTTAATAGATATAACCTTAATTTATAGGCTGAATACTGGTATTAAGTGTATGAAGACTTAACATGACATAAATATCAACAAATGAACCTATAGGTGTTGAATCCGCCCACTGTGTTGAAACAGGAAGTCCATTTATAAGGAAGCAGAGGAAAGGGTCTCTTATTATTATAGCTCAATGGTGCCGTTACTTCGCTTCACCTCCGTTCCGCCAGTAAGAATAAACAAGACCTAAATCCACTTTTAACAGAAATTCATATTGTATGGGCTGAATACTTACATGAAGTGTAGGGAGACTTTACACGACATAAATATGAATATATAATATAAACTTATACGTGTTGAACCCGCCCACTGTGTTGAAACAGGAAGTACATTTATACGGAATTAGTTGAATAAATGGACACCATCGGTCGAAGAAAAATGTTTCTGAACTCCCATAGACTTAACATTGGTCGGACAATTCAGCCGTGGTTGGATAAAACAGACGTGGTTGGATGTTCACATGTGAAAGACTCTCGTCCGCCGAGCTACAAGCGAGATAGTAGAGCTGCTCATCGATTTGACTGGTGTCGTAACGCAGCCGTGTTCCTGCCTCTGACTGCCATCGTCCTCACAGAGCCCAGCCTATTTTCTCTGCATCGGCAACACTACAGCAGCTCCTCGGAGTGAAGCCGCTTTTTGAGCGTCAAACCAGCAGACTAATCCAACTAGCATAACCATGTCCCTGTGTCCTCTGTCCTCTTTTCTTATATATCATAATATCATCGTACGTACACAATATCATTATATAGTCTAACGACCCTGGGTTTATAAGCGTGGATAGCGACTGTTGTACAGAAATGATCTAACAGTTCCAAACTCAATCAGAAGTAGTTTAATCCATTTTATTCAAGTAGTATATTTGCCATTTGCAAGTACCTATTAAAAGTAATATATAGGAATTATTCTTTGTAGCTCTCTCACATATAGTAGGTCTACATAGCACACAGAGGTATACAGTATAACAGTCACATAGAACAAATAAAACATTCCTAAAATCCTCTATGACGTCCTTTAATTTCAGCACCAGGTTGATTCCACTGCACATCGCTGTTAGACACTGCGCTTCTTGTCTGTCTGTAGGCTGTCTCGTCGTTGTTATTGACGAGACTTATGACGTTTTTAGTCTCACAATGGATTCTGAGGAACCCTTTTTATTATAGTGCTGTGATAATACAAACATACAGCCTCCTTAATATCTAAACATATTATTTGAAAGACTGAAGACGGAGAGTTCTGCATGAAAGATGTATTTTATTATTGTCAGTGACATGGCACACAACCATTGGTTGAGGCAATGTTGCGTGTCAATTGTAGACGGCCTCGTAGGATTTCAGTGGGCGGGGCTGCAGCGGAGCTCAGCATTTCTTCCGAATCTCTCTCCCCCCTCAGCTATGCCGGTGTGTAAATGGGAGCCGAGACTATCACACAGTGCCAAGTAGAGAGACGCGGATGAAGTGTGTATCAGTCATGCTGGTGGCTGGCAGCGACGACAGAGCAGAGCGTGGCTATGCCGGTGTGTAAGGGGTGAAGTTGTCAATGGGAGCCGAGACTATCACACAGTGCCAAGTAGAGAGACGCCGATGAAGTGTGTATCAGTCATGCTGGTGGCTGGCAGCGACGACAGAGCAGAGCGTGACATGCCAGTGGTTTTTCCTGAGGGGATGTGTTTTCTTGGTCTTGGATCCACGGAGTGATAGCGGAATGTTCCATTTATTCTATGGTTCTTTCCTTCCCGTCTTATTTCTATCACCATGGCATGATCCAGAGCAGGGCGGTGTAACTGGTTGATTCAACATCACTGTTATAGTGATAGGAAGAGACACAGAGGATTTTGCAACAAGTGCAAGTAGGAAAACAGTCATTACACCTTTCCCCCTCATAATCAAGGCAGTTCTCTCTGGCAGTGTTCAAGCCTTAGCAGCAGTCAATCGGAGTGTTTCTGACTTCTGGCTGATTTGTTCTGATGATGATGGCGGCTGGCAGCTCCCTTCTGGTTTCGTTTTACAGCTCAGAGTGTCAGTGAGTAGAGAGGCAGTGCTTGTTTTATAGTGACTTGTATTTCCATTCACTTACAAAAGTGAGACATACATTTCTCCAGTAGATTAGTTGTATGCTTCGCCCGGGTAGGATAACTTACTGTCTATTATTTTCTATCCAGTACAGCTTGGTTTTATAGTGACTGACTTGACATTTGTCGGACAATTCAGCCGTGGTTGGATAAAACAGCTGTGGTTGGATGTTCTCATGTGAAAGACTCTCGTCCGCCGAGCTACAACCGAGATAGTAGAGCTGCTCATCGATTTGACTGGTGTCGTAACGCAGCCGTGTTCCTGCCTCTGACTGCCATCGTCCTCACAGAGCCCAGCCTATTTTCTCTGCACCGGCAACACTACAGCAGCTCCTCGGAGTGAAGCCGCTTTTTGAGCGTCAAACCAGCAGACTAATCCAACTAGCATAACCATGTCCCTGTGTCCTCTGTCCTCTTTTCTTAAATATAATATCATCGTACGTACACAATATCATTATATAGTGTAACGACCCTGGGTTTATAAGCGCGGATAGCGACTCTTCCGCTTGAGCATGCTTTTGGGGCGCAGTCAATAGCGCGCTGGACTTCGGGCTACAAGGTTGAGGGTTCAAGGCCTGCTCCCTACCTGTTTCATTACGTTACATTTTACTATCGTTATATTTCTGTGCTACAGAAATTATCTGACAGTTCCAAACTCAATCAGAAGCTTTTCTAAGTTTTATTCAAGTAGTTTAATCCATTTTATTCAAGTAGTATATTTGCCATTTGCAAGTACCTCTTAAAAGTAATACATTTGAATTATTCTTTGTAGCTCTCTCACATATAGTAGGTCTACATAGCACACAGAGGTATACAGTATAACAGTCACATGGAACAAATAAAACATTCCTAAAATCCTCTATGACGTCCTTTAATTTCAGCTCCAGGTTGATTCCACTGCACATCGCTGTTAGACACTGCGCTTCTTGTCTGTCTGTAGGCTGTCTCGTCGTTGTTATTGACGAGACTTATGCGTTTTAGGTCTAAAGTAGTGCCCTACATGGGGAATAGGGTCCTGGTCTAAAGTAGTGCACTATATAGGGAATAGGGTCCTGGTCTAAAGTAGTGCACTAGATAGGGAATAGGGCCCTGGTCTAAAGTAGTGCACTTAATAGGGAATAGGGTCCTGGTCTAAAGTAGTGCACTAGATAGGGAATAGGGCCCTGGTCTAAAGTAGTGCACTATATAGGGAATAGGGCCCTGGTCTAAAGTAGTGCACTATATAGGGAATAGAGCCCTGGTCTAAAGTAGTGCACTATATAGGGAATAGGGCCCTGGTCTAAAGTAGTGCACTATATAGGGAATAGGGCCCTGGTCTAAAGTAGTGCACTATATAGGGAATAGAGCCCTGGTCTAAAGTAGTGCACTATATAGGGAATAGGGCCCTGGTCTAAAGTAGTGCACTAGATAGGGAATAGGGCCCTGGTCTAAAGTAGTGCACTATACAGGGAATAGGGCCCTGGTCTAAAGTAGTGCACTATATAGGGAATAGAGCCCTGGTCTAAAGTAGTGCACTATATAGGGAATAGGGCCCTGGTCTAAAGTAGTGCACTACATAGGGAATAGGGCCCTAATCAAAAGTAGTGCACTACACAGGGAATAGGACCCTGGTCAAAAGTAGTGCCCTACATAGGGAATAGGGCCCTGGTCAAAAGTAGTGCCCTACATAGGGAATAGGGCCCTGGTCAAAAGTAGTGCCCTACATAGGGAATAGGGCCCTGGTCAAAAGTAGTGCCCTACATAGGGAATAGGGCCCTGGTCAAAAGTAGTGCACTACATAGGGAATAGGGTCCTGGTCTAAAGTAGTGCCCTACATAGGGAATAGATTACCATTTGGGACAGACAGAGACTCAAGGCTGAGTGTTTAACAGTAAAAAGAGATTGAGAAATGACAGAAGTAGGTTAAAAGTAGGGAGAGCACTGATGGAGAGAGAGAGTACTTTGATTGGTACTGTATGTCTTGTAAATATTAATTATATACAGTCCCAGTCAAACGTTAGTTATTTAGTTTGTCAGTTTTTCTAAATTTTTGGCTATTTTCTACATTGTAGAATACTAGTGAAGACAAAACTATGAAATAACACATATGGAATCATGTAGTAACCGAAAAAGTGTTAAACAAATCAAAATATATTTTAGATTCTTCAAAGTAGCCAACCTTTGCCTCGATGACAGCTTTTCTTCTGATTATCTTGATCTCTGGCTCCCTCTTGAGTCATTAGTGTCTTAATTGTTTTATTGAACAGTGCGCTTAAAGCATCAGACAAGCTCAGTGCACAGACCTATAGTTGATTTGATTACAACACATAGGGTGTGTCTATGTGGAAAAATCTGGTACATTTACAGAAGGATTTATTGATGTCCAGTATCCCTGTCAAATACATGGAGTACATGTCAATTAAAAGGAATGCGTTTTGTGTGTATATACTGTGTGTGTGTGTCTGTGTCTTTGTATATACTGTGTGTGTGTCTGTCTGTATGGGTCTATCTGTGTATGTGAGTTGGTCTCTGATTACTGTGATTAGTTCAATGTAACGTCAAATACTATACATAATAATCAGTCTGTTTTGGGTTTGCAGAATCATTGTATATCATTGGTTACCCATCCTGTCATGTTACCACACAGATGTGACTGTCTATCTCAGTGGTTCCCATCCTATCATGTTACCACACAGATGTGACTGTCTATCTCAGTGGTTCCCATCCTATCATGTTACCTCACAGATGTGACTGTCTATCTCAGCGGTTCCCATCCTATCATGTTACCACACAGATGTGACTGTCTATCTCAGCGGTTCCCATCCTATCATGTTACCTCACAGATGTGACTGTCTATCTCAGTGGTTCCCATCCTATCATGTTACCTCACAGATGTGACTGTCTATCTCAGTGGTTCCCATCCTATCATGTTACCTCACAGATGTGACTGTCTATCTCAGCGGTTCCCATCCTATCATGTTACCTCACAGATGTGACTGTCTATCTCAGCGGTTCCCATCCTATCATGTTACCACACAGATGTGACTGTCTAGCTCAGCGGTTCCCATCCTATCATGTTACCACACAGATGTGACTGTCTATCTCAGTGGTTCCCATCCTATCATGTTACCTCACAGATGTGACTGTCTATCTCAGCGGTTCCCATCCTATCATGTTACCTCACAGATGTGACTGTCTATCTCAGCGGTTCCCATCCTATCATGTTACCTCACAGATGTGACTGTCTATCTCAGCGGTTCCCATCCTGTCATGTTACCACACAGATGTGACTGTCTAGCTCAGCGGTTCCCAACCTTTCCCATTCTGGAGACCATCAAATCATCGTCAAAAGCTCTTGACGACCACCATTCACGGAGTCGCTGATTTCTTTCACATCAAATATATTGATGGTCAAATCCTATCAATACATGTGGATGTAACAAGGCCTGTAAAGGTCTATTATTATTAGAAACTATTTGCATTGTGAAAAGGAATGTAAAATTACCATTAATACTCCCAACTGTTATTATTTTTGAATAATAAAATACAACAATCTCTAAATAATTGCAGACCAGCTGCACCACCCCCAGGGACCACAGGTTGGGAACCACTGGTCTAGGGTCTTTCAGCCAGACCTAGTTGTTGTGTCACACTGCCCTCTGCTGGTAGCACTGCAAAACATCACCTAAATAAATCAAATCATTAAATTAATTAATTTAATTGCACATTTAATAGATATAACCTTAATTTATAGGCTGAATACTGGTATTAAGTGTATGAAGACTTAACATGACATAAATATCAACAAATGAACCTATAGGTGTTGAATCCGCCCACTGTGTTGAAACAGGAAGTCCATTTATAAGGAAGCAGAGGAAAGGGTCTCTTATTATTATAGCTCAATGGTGCCGTTACTTCGCTTCACCTCCGTTCCGCCAGTAAGAATAAACAAGACCTAAATCCACTTTTAACAGAAATTCATATTGTATGGGCTGAATACTTACATGAAGTGTAGGGAGACTTTACACGACATAAATATGAATATATAATATAAACTTATACGTGTTGAACCCGCCCACTGTGTTGAAACAGGAAGTACATTTATACGGAATTAGTTGAATAAATGGACACCATCGGTCGAAGAAAAATGTTTCTGAACTCCCATAGACTTAACATTGGTCGGACAATTCAGCCGTGGTTGGATAAAACAGACGTGGTTGGATGTTCACATGTGAAAGACTCTCGTCCGCCGAGCTACAAGCGAGATAGTAGAGCTGCTCATCGATTTGACTGGTGTCGTAACGCAGCCGTGTTCCTGCCTCTGACTGCCATCGTCCTCACAGAGCCCAGCCTATTTTCTCTGCACCGGCAACACTACAGCAGCTCCTCGGAGTGAAGCCGCTTTTTGAGCGTCAAACCAGCAGACTAATCCAACTAGCATAACCATGTCCCTGTGTCCTCTGTCCTCTTTTCTTAAATATAATCTCATCGTACGTACACAATATCATTATATAGTCTAACGACCCTGGGTTTATAAGCGTGGATAGCGACTGTTGTACAGAAATGATCTAACAGTTCCAAACTCAATCAGAAGTAGTTTAATCCATTTTATTCAAGTAGTATATTTGCCATTTGCAAGTACCTATTAAAAGTAATATATAGGAATTATTCTTTGTAGCTCTCTCACATATAGTAGGTCTACATAGCACACAGAGGTATACAGTATAACAGTCACATAGAACAAATAAAACATTCCTAAAATCCTCTATGACGTCTTTTAATTTCAGCACCAGGTTGATTCCACTGCACATCGCTGTTAGACACTGCGCTTAGTGTCTGTCTATGGGCTGTCTCGTCGTTGTTATTGACGAGACTTATGACGTTTTTAGTCTCACAATGGATTCTGAGGAACCCTTTTTATTATAGTGCTGTGATAATACAAACATACAGCCTCCTTAATATCTAAACATATTATTTGAAAGACTGAAGACGGAGAGTTCTGCATGAAAGATGTATTTTATTATTGTCAGTGACATGGCACACAACCATTGGTTGAGGCAATGTTGCGTGTCAATTGTAGACGGCCTCGTAGGATTTCAGTGGGCGGGGCTGCAGCGGAGCTCAGCATTTCTTCCGAATCTCTCTCCCCCCTCAGCTATGCCGGTGTGTAAATGGGAGCCGAGACTATCACACAGTGCCAAGTAGAGAGACGCGGATGAAGTGTGTATCAGTCATGCTGGTGGCTGGCAGCGACGACAGAGCAGAGCGTGGCTATGCCGGTGTGTAAGGGGTGAAGTTGTCAATGGGAGCCGAGACTATCACACAGTGCCAAGTAGAGAGACGCCGATGAAGTGTGTATCAGTCATGCTGGTGGCTGGCAGCGACGACAGAGCAGAGCGTGACATGCCAGTGGTTTTTCCTGAGGGGATGTGTTTTCTTGGTCTTGGATCCACGGAGTGATAGCGGAATGTTCCATTTATTCTATGGTTCTTTCCTTCCCGTCTTATTTCTATCACCATGGCATGATCCAGAGCAGGGCGGTGTAACTGGTTGATTCAACATCACTGTTATAGTGATAGGAAGAGACACAGAGGATTTTGCAACAAGTGCAAGTAGGAAAACAGTCATTACACCTTTCCCCCTCATAATCAAGGCAGTTCTCTCTGGCAGTGTTCAAGCCTTAGCAGCAGTCAATCGGAGTGTTTCTGACTTCTGGCTGATTTGTTCTGATGATGATGGCGGCTGGCAGCTCCCTTCTGGTTTCGTTTTACAGCTCAGAGTGTCAGTGAGTAGAGAGGCAGTGCTTGTTTTATAGTGACTTGTATTTCCATTCACTTACAAAAGTGAGACATACATTTCTCCAGTAGATTAGTTGTATGCTTCGCCCGGGTAGGATAACTTACTGTCTATTATTTTCTATCCAGTACAGCTTGGTTTTATAGTGACTGACTTGACATTTGTCGGACAATTCAGCCGTGGTTGGATAAAACAGCTGTGGTTGGATGTTCTCATGTGAAAGACTCTCGTCCGCCGAGCTACAACCGAGATAGTAGAGCTGCTCATCGATTTGACTGGTGTCGTAACGCAGCCGTGTTCCTGCCTCTGACTGCCATCGTCCTCACAGAGCCCAGCCTATTTTCTCTGCACCGGCAACACTACAGCAGCTCCTCGGAGTGAAGCCGCTTTTTGAGCGTCAAACCAGCAGACTAATCCAACTAGCATAACCATGTCCCTGTGTCCTCTGTCCTCTTTTCTTAAATATAATATCATCGTACGTACACAATATCATTATATAGTGTAACGACCCTGGGTTTATAAGCGCGGATAGCGACTCTTCCGCTTGAGCATGCTTTTGGGGCGCAGTCAATAGCGCGCTGGACTTCGGGCTACAAGGTTGAGGGTTCAAGGCCTGCTCCCTACCTGTTTCATTACGTTACATTTTACTATCGTTATATTTCTGTGCTACAGAAATTATCTGACAGTTCCAAACTCAATCAGAAGCTTTTCTAAGTTTTATTCAAGTAGTTTAATCCATTTTATTCAAGTAGTATATTTGCCATTTGCAAGTACCTCTTAAAAGTAATACATTTGAATTATTCTTTGTAGCTCTCTCACATATAGTAGGTCTACATAGCACACAGAGGTATACAGTATAACAGTCACATGGAACAAATAAAACATTCCTAAAATCCTCTATGACGTCCTTTAATTTCAGCTCCAGGTTGATTCCACTGCACATCGCTGTTAGACACTGCGCTTCTTGTCTGTCTGTAGGCTGTCTCGTCGTTGTTATTGACGAGACTTATGCGTTTTAGGTCTAAAGTAGTGCCCTACATGGGGAATAGGGTCCTGGTCTAAAGTAGTGCACTATATAGGGAATAGGGTCCTGGTCTAAAGTAGTGCACTAGATAGGGAATAGGGCCCTGGTCTAAAGTAGTGCACTTAATAGGGAATAGGGTCCTGGTCTAAAGTAGTGCACTAGATAGGGAATAGGGCCCTGGTCTAAAGTAGTGCACTATATAGGGAATAGGGCCCTGGTCTAAAGTAGTGCACTATATAGGGAATAGAGCCCTGGTCTAAAGTAGTGCACTATATAGGGAATAGGGCCCTGGTCTAAAGTAGTGCACTATATAGGGAATAGGGCCCTGGTCTAAAGTAGTGCACTATATAGGGAATAGAGCCCTGGTCTAAAGTAGTGCACTATATAGGGAATAGGGCCCTGGTCTAAAGTAGTGCACTAGATAGGGAATAGGGCCCTGGTCTAAAGTAGTGCACTATACAGGGAATAGGGCCCTGGTCTAAAGTAGTGCACTATATAGGGAATAGAGCCCTGGTCTAAAGTAGTGCACTATATAGGGAATAGGGCCCTGGTCTAAAGTAGTGCACTACATAGGGAATAGGGCCCTAATCAAAAGTAGTGCACTACACAGGGAATAGGACCCTGGTCAAAAGTAGTGCCCTACATAGGGAATAGGGCCCTGGTCAAAAGTAGTGCCCTACATAGGGAATAGGGCCCTGGTCAAAAGTAGTGCCCTACATAGGGAATAGGGCCCTGGTCAAAAGTAGTGCCCTACATAGGGAATAGGGCCCTGGTCAAAAGTAGTGCACTACATAGGGAATAGGGTCCTGGTCTAAAGTAGTGCCCTACATAGGGAATAGATTACCATTTGGGACAGACAGAGACTCAAGGCTGAGTGTTTAACAGTAAAAAGAGATTGAGAAATGACAGAAGTAGGTTAAAAGTAGGGAGAGCACTGATGGAGAGAGAGAGTACTTTGATTGGTACTGTATGTCTTGTAAATATTAATTATATACAGTCCCAGTCAAACGTTAGTTATTTAGTTTGTCAGTTTTTCTAAATTTTTGGCTATTTTCTACATTGTAGAATACTAGTGAAGACAAAACTATGAAATAACACATATGGAATCATGTAGTAACCGAAAAAGTGTTAAACAAATCAAAATATATTTTAGATTCTTCAAAGTAGCCAACCTTTGCCTCGATGACAGCTTTTCTTCTGATTATCTTGATCTCTGGCTCCCTCTTGAGTCATTAGTGTCTTAATTGTTTTATTGAACAGTGCGCTTAAAGCATCAGACAAGCTCAGTGCACAGACCTATAGTTGATTTGATTACAACACATAGGGTGTGTCTATGTGGAAAAATCTGGTACATTTACAGAAGGATTTATTGATGTCCAGTATCCCTGTCAAATACATGGAGTACATGTCAATTAAAAGGAATGCGTTTTGTGTGTATATACTGTGTGTGTGTGTCTGTGTCTTTGTATATACTGTGTGTGTGTCTGTCTGTATGGGTCTATCTGTGTATGTGAGTTGGTCTCTGATTACTGTGATTAGTTCAATGTAACGTCAAATACTATACATAATAATCAGTCTGTTTTGGGTTTGCAGAATCATTGTATATCATTGGTTACCCATCCTGTCATGTTACCACACAGATGTGACTGTCTATCTCAGTGGTTCCCATCCTATCATGTTACCACACAGATGTGACTGTCTATCTCAGTGGTTCCCATCCTATCATGTTACCTCACAGATGTGACTGTCTATCTCAGCGGTTCCCATCCTATCATGTTACCACACAGATGTGACTGTCTATCTCAGCGGTTCCCATCCTATCATGTTACCTCACAGATGTGACTGTCTATCTCAGTGGTTCCCATCCTATCATGTTACCTCACAGATGTGACTGTCTATCTCAGTGGTTCCCATCCTATCATGTTACCTCACAGATGTGACTGTCTATCTCAGCGGTTCCCATCCTATCATGTTACCTCACAGATGTGACTGTCTATCTCAGCGGTTCCCATCCTATCATGTTACCACACAGATGTGACTGTCTAGCTCAGCGGTTCCCATCCTATCATGTTACCACACAGATGTGACTGTCTATCTCAGTGGTTCCCATCCTATCATGTTACCTCACAGATGTGACTGTCTATCTCAGCGGTTCCCATCCTATCATGTTACCTCACAGATGTGACTGTCTATCTCAGCGGTTCCCATCCTATCATGTTACCTCACAGATGTGACTGTCTATCTCAGCGGTTCCCATCCTGTCATGTTACCACACAGATGTGACTGTCTAGCTCAGCGGTTCCCAACCTTTCCCATTCTGGAGACCATCAAATCATCGTCAAAAGCTCTTGACGACCACCATTCACGGAGTCGCTGATTTCTTTCACATCAAATATATTGATGGTCAAATCCTATCAATACATGTGGATGTAACAAGGCCTGTAAAGGTCTATTATTATTAGAAACTATTTGCATTGTGAAAAGGAATGTAAAATTACCATTAATACTCCCAACTGTTATTATTTTTGAATAATAAAATACAACAATCTCTAAATAATTGCAGACCAGCTGCACCACCCCCAGGGACCACAGGTTGGGAACCACTGGTCTAGGGTCTTTCAGCCAGACCTAGTTGTTGTGTCACACTGCCCTCTGCTGGTAGCACTGCAAAACATCACCTAAATAAATCAAATCATTAAATTAATTAATTTAATTGCACATTTAATAGATATAACCTTAATTTATAGGCTGAATACTGGTATTAAGTGTATGAAGACTTAACATGACATAAATATCAACAAATGAACCTATAGGTGTTGAATCCGCCCACTGTGTTGAAACAGGAAGTCCATTTATAAGGAAGCAGAGGAAAGGGTCTCTTATTATTATAGCTCAATGGTGCCGTTACTTCGCTTCACCTCCGTTCCGCCAGTAAGAATAAACAAGACCTAAATCCACTTTTAACAGAAATTCATATTGTATGGGCTGAATACTTACATGAAGTGTAGGGAGACTTTACACGACATAAATATGAATATATAATATAAACTTATACGTGTTGAACCCGCCCACTGTGTTGAAACAGGAAGTACATTTATACGGAATTAGTTGAATAAATGGACACCATCGGTCGAAGAAAAATGTTTCTGAACTCCCATAGACTTAACATTGGTCGGACAATTCAGCCGTGGTTGGATAAAACAGACGTGGTTGGATGTTCACATGTGAAAGACTCTCGTCCGCCGAGCTACAAGCGAGATAGTAGAGCTGCTCATCGATTTGACTGGTGTCGTAACGCAGCCGTGTTCCTGCCTCTGACTGCCATCGTCCTCACAGAGCCCAGCCTATTTTCTCTGCACCGGCAACACTACAGCAGCTCCTCGGAGTGAAGCCGCTTTTTGAGCGTCAAACCAGCAGACTAATCCAACTAGCATAACCATGTCCCTGTGTCCTCTGTCCTCTTTTCTTAAATATAATCTCATCGTACGTACACAATATCATTATATAGTCTAACGACCCTGGGTTTATAAGCGTGGATAGCGACTGTTGTACAGAAATGATCTAACAGTTCCAAACTCAATCAGAAGTAGTTTAATCCATTTTATTCAAGTAGTATATTTGCCATTTGCAAGTACCTATTAAAAGTAATATATAGGAATTATTCTTTGTAGCTCTCTCACATATAGTAGGTCTACATAGCACACAGAGGTATACAGTATAACAGTCACATAGAACAAATAAAACATTCCTAAAATCCTCTATGACGTCTTTTAATTTCAGCACCAGGTTGATTCCACTGCACATCGCTGTTAGACACTGCGCTTAGTGTCTGTCTATGGGCTGTCTCGTCGTTGTTATTGACGAGACTTATGACGTTTTTAGTCTCACAATGGATTCTGAGGAACCCTTTTTATTATAGTGCTGTGATAATACAAACATACAGCCTCCTTAATATCTAAACATATTATTTGAAAGACTGAAGACGGAGAGTTCTGCATGAAAGATGTATTTTATTATTGTCAGTGACATGGCACACAACCATTGGTTGAGGCAATGTTGCGTGTCAATTGTAGACGGCCTCGTAGGATTTCAGTGGGCGGGGCTGCAGCGGAGCTCAGCATTTCTTCCGAATCTCTCTCCCCCCTCAGCTATGCCGGTGTGTAAATGGGAGCCGAGACTATCACACAGTGCCAGTAGAGAGACGCCGATGAAGTGTGTATCAGTCATGCTGGTGGCTGGCAGCGACGACAGAGCAGAGCGTGACATGCCAGTGGTTTTTTTCTGAGGAGATGTGTTTTCTTGGTCTTGGATCCACGGAGTGATAGCAGAATGTTCCATTTATTCTATGGTTCTTTCCTTCCCGTCTTATTTCTGCCACCATGGCATGATCCAGAGCAGGGCGGTGTAACTGGTTGATTCAACATCACTGTTATAGTGATAGGAAGAGACACAGAGGATTTTGCAACAAGTGCAAGTAGGAAAACAGTCATTACACCTTTCCCCCTCATAATCAAGGCAGTTCTCTCTGGCAGTGTTCAAGCCTTAGCAGCAGTCAATCGGAGTGTTTCTGACTTCTGGCTGATTTGTTCTGATGATGATGGCGGCTGGCAGCTCCCTTCTGGTTTCGTTTTACAGCTCAGAGTGTCAGTGAGTAGAGAGGCAGTGCTTGTTTTATAGTGACTTGTATTTCCATTCACTTACAAAAGTGAGACATACATTTCTCCAGTAGATTAGTTGTATGCTTCGCCCGGGTAGGATAACTTACTGTCTATTATTTTCTATCCAGTACAGCTTGGTTTTATAGTGACTGACTTGACATTTGTCGGACAATTCAGCCGTGGTTGGATAAAACAGCCGTGGTTGGATGTTCTCATGTGAAAGACTCTCGTCCGCCGAGCTACAACCGAGATAGTAGAGCTGCTCATCGATTTGACTGGCGTCGTAACGCAGCCGTGTTCCTGCCTCTGACTGCCATCGTCCTCACAGAGCCCAGCCTATTTTCTCCGCACCGGCAACACTACAGCAGCTCCTCGGAGTGAAGCCGCTTTTTGAGCGTCAAACCAGCAGACTAATCCAACTAGCATAACCATGTCCCTGTGTCCTCTGTCCTCTTTTCTTAAATATAATCTCATCGTACGTACACAATATCATTATGTAGTGTAACGACCCTGGGTTTATAAGCGCGGATAGCGACTCTTCCGCTTGAGCATGCTTTTGGGGCACAGTCAATAGCGCGCTGGACTTCGGGCTACAAGGTTGAGGGTTCGAGGCCTGCTCCCTGCCTGTTTCAATATACATTTTACTATCGTTATATTTCTATGGTACAGAAATTATCTGACAGTTCCAAACTCAATCAGAAGCTTTTCTAAGTTTTATTCAAGTAGTTTAATCCATTTTATTCAAGTAGTATATTTGCCATTTGCAAGTACCTCTTAAAAGTAATACATTTGAATTATTCTTTGTAGCTCTCTCACATATAGTAGGCCTACATAGCACACAGAGGTATACAGTATAACAGTCACATAGAACAAATAAAACATTCCTAAAATCCTCTATGACGTCCTTTAATTTCAGCGCCAGGTTGATTCCACTGCACATCGCTGTTAGACACTGCGCTTCTTGTCTGTCTGTAGGCTGTCTCGTCGTTGTTATTGACGAGACTTATGCGTTTTAGGTCTAAAGTAGTGCCCTACATAGGGAATAGGGCCCTGGTCTAAAGTAGTGCACTATATAGGGAATAGGGTCCTGGTCTAAAGTAGTGCACTAGATAGGGAATAGGGCCCTGGTCTAAAGTAGTGCACTATATAGGGAATAGGGCCCTGGTCTAAAGTAGTGCACTATATAGGGAATAGAGCCCTGGTCTAAAGTAGTGCACTAGATAGGGAATAGGGCCCTGGTCTAAAGTAGTGCACTATATAGGGAATAGGGCCCTGGTCTAAAGTAGTGCACTATATAGGGAATAGAGCCCTGGTCTAAAGTAGTGCACTATATAGGGAATAGGGCCCTGGTCTAAAGTAGTGCACTACATAGGGAATAGGGCCCTAATCAAAAGTAGTGCACTACACAGGGAATAGGACCCTGGTCAAAAGTAGTGCCCTACATAGGGAATAGGGCCCTGGTCAAAAGTAGTGCCCTACATAGGGAATAGGGCCCTGGTCAAAAGTAGTGCACTACATAGGGAATAGGGGCCTGGTCTAAAGTAGTGCCCTACATAGGGAATAGGGCCCTGGTCAAAAGTAGTGCACTACATAGGGAATAGGGTCCTGGTCTAAAGTAGTGCCCTACATAGGGAATAGATTACCATTTGGGACAGACAGAGACTCAAGGCTGAGTGTTTAACAGTAAAAAGAGATTGAGAAATGACAGAAGTAGGTTAAAAGTAGGGAGAGCACTGATGGAGAGAGAGAGTACCTTTGATTGGTACTGTATGTCTTGTAAATATGAATTATATACAGTCCCAGTCAAACGTTAGTCATTTAGTTAGTCAGTTTTTCTTTATTTTTTGCTATTTTCTACATTGTAGAATAGTAGTGAAGACAAAACTATGAAATACCACATATGGAATCATGTAGTAACCGAAAAAGTGTTAAACAAATCAAAATATGTTTTAGATTTTAGATTCTTCAAAGTAGCCAACCTTCTCCTTGATGACAGCTTTTCTTCTGATTATCTTGATCTCTGGCTCCCTCTTGAGTCATTAGTGTCTTAATTGTTTTATTGAACAGTGCGCTTAAAGCATCAGACAAGCTCAGTGCACAGACCTATAGTTGATTTGATTACAACACATAGGGTGTGTCTATGTGGAAAAATCTGGTACATTTACAGAAGGATTTATTGATGTCCAGTATCCCTGTCAAATACATGGAGTACATGTCAATTAAAAGGAATGCGTTTTGTGTGTATATACTGTGTGTGTGTGTCTGTGTCTTTGTATATACTGTGTGTGTGTCTGTCTGTATGGGTCTATCTGTGTCTGTGAGTTGGTCTCTGATTACTGTGATTAGTTCAATGTAACGTCAAATACTATACATAATAATCAGTCTGTTTTGGGTTTGCAGAATCATTGTATATCATTGGTTACCCATCCTATCATGTTACCTTACAGATGTGACTGACTAGCTCAGCAGTTCCCATCCTATCATGTTACCACACAGATGTGACTGTCTATCTCAGTGGTTCCCATCCTGTCATGTTACCTCACAGATGTGACTGTCTATCTCAGTGGTTCCCATCCTATCATGTTACCTCACAGATGTGACTGTCTATCTCAGTGGTTCCCATCCTGTCATGTTACCACACAGATGTGACTGTCTATCTCAGTGGTTCCCAACCTTTCCCATTCTGGAGACCATCAAATCATCGTCAAAAGCTCTTGACGACCACCATTCACGGAGTCGCTGATTTCTTTCACATCAAATATATTGATGGTCAAATCCTATCAATACATGTGGATGTAACAAGGCCTGTAAAGGTCTATTATTATTAGAAACTATTTGCATTGTGAAAAGGAATGTAAAATTACCATTAATACTCCCAACTGTTATTATTTTTGAATAATAAAATACTACAATCTCTAAATAATTGCAGACCAGCTGCACCACCCCCAGGGACCACAGGTTGGGAACCACTGGTCTAGGGTCTTTCAGCCAGACCTAGTTGTTGTGTCACACTGCCCTCTGCTGGTAGCACTGCAAAACATCACCTAAATAAATCAAATCATTAAATTAATTAATTTAATTGCACATTTAATAGATATAACCTTAATTTATAGGCTGAATACTGGTATTAAGTGTATGAAGACTTAACATGACATAAATATCAACAAATGAACCTATAGGTGTTGGATCCGCCCACTGTGTTGAAACAGGAAGTCCATTTATAAGGAAGCAGAGGAAAGGGTCTCTTATTATTATAGCTCAATGGTGCCGTTACTTCGCTTCACCTCCGTTCCGCCAGTAAGAATAAACAAGACCTAAATCCACTTTTAACAGAAATTCATATTGTATGGGCTGAATACTTACATGAAGTGTAGGGAGACTTTACACGACATAAATATGAATATATAATATAAACTTATACGTGTTGAACCCGCCCACTGTGTTGAAACAGGAAGTACATTTATACGGAATTAGTTGAATAAATGGACACCATCGGTCGAAGAAAAATGTTTCTGAACTCCCATAGACTTAACATTGGTCGGACAATTCAGCCGTGGTTGGATAAAACAGACGTGGTTGGATGTTCACATGTGAAAGACTCTCGTCCGCCGAGCTACAAGCGAGATAGTAGAGCTGCTCATCGATTTGACTGGTGTCGTAACGCAGCCGTGTTCCTGCCTCTGACTGCCATCGTCCTCACAGAGCCCAGCCTATTTTCTCTGCATCGGCAACACTACAGCAGCTCCTCGGAGTGAAGCCGCTTTTTGAGCGTCAAACCAGCAGACTAATCCAACTAGCATAACCATGTCCCTGTGTCCTCTGTCCTCTTTTCTTAAATATAATCTCATCGTACGTACACAATATCATTATATAGTCTAACGACCCTGGGTTTATAAGCGTGGATAGCGACTGTTGTACAGAAATGATCTAACAGTTCCAAACTCAATCAGAAGTAGTTTAATCCATTTTATTCAAGTAGTATATTTGCCATTTGCAAGTACCTATTAAAAGTAATATATAGGAATTATTCTTTGTAGCTCTCTCACATATAGTAGGTCTACATAGCACACAGAGGTATACAGTATAACAGTCACATAGAACAAATAAAACATTCCTAAAATCCTCTATGACGTCCTTTAATTTCAGCACCAGGTTGATTCCACTGCACATCGCTGTTAGACACTGCGCTTAGTGTCTGTCTATGGGCTGTCTCGTCGTTGTTATTGACGAGACTTATGACGTTTTTAGTCTCACAATGGATTCTGAGGAACCCTTTTTATTATAGTGCTGTGATAATACAAACATACAGCCTCCTTAATATCTAAACATATTATTTGAAAGACTGAAGACGGAGAGTTCTGCATGAAAGATGTATTTTATTATTGTCAGTGACATGGCACACAACCATTGGTTGAGGCAATGTGGCGTGTCAATTGAAGGCGGCCTCGTAGGATTTCAGTGGGCGGGGCTGCAGCGGAGCTCAGCATTTCTTCCGAATCTCTCTCCCCCCTCAGCTATGCCGGTGTGTAAATGGGAGCCGAGACTATCACACAGTGCCAGTAGAGAGACGCCGATGAAGTGTGTATCAGTCATGCTGGTGGCTGGCAGCGACGACAGAGCAGAGCGTGGCATGCCAGTGGTTTTTTTCTGAGGAGATGTGTTTTCTTGGTCTTGGATCCACGGAGTGATAGCAGAATGTTCCATTTATTCTATGGTTCTTTCCTTCCCGTCTTATTTCTGCCACCATGGCATGATCCAGAGCAGGGCGGTGTAACTGGTTGATTCAACATCACTGTTATAGTGATAGGAAGAGACATAGAGGATTTTGCAACAAGTGCAAGTAGGAAAACAGTCATTACACCTTTCCCCTTCATAATCAAGGCAGTTCTCTCTGGCAGTGTTCAAGCCTTAGCAGCAGTCAATCGGAGTGTTTCTGACTTCTGGCTGATTTGTTCTGATGATGATGGCGGCTGGCAGCTCCCTTCTGGTTTCGTTTTACAGCTCAGAGTGTCAGTGAGTAGAGAGGCAGTGCTTGTTTTATAGTGACTTGTATTTCCATTCACTTACAAAAGTGAGACATACATTTCTCCAGTAGATTAGTTGTATGCTTCGCCCGGGTAGGATAACTTACTGTCTATTATTTTCTATCCAGTACAGCTTGGTTTTATAGTGACTGACTTGACATTTGTCGGACAATTCAGCCGTGGTTGGATAAAACAGCCGTGGTTGGATGTTCTCATGTGAAAGACTCTCGTCCGCCGAGCTACAACCGAGATAGTAGAGCTGCTCATCGATTTGACTGGTGTCGTAACGCAGCCGTGTTCCTGCCTCTGACTGCCATCGTCCTCACAGAGCCCAGCCTATTTTCTCTGCACCGGCAACACTACAGCAGCTCCTCGGAGTGAAGCCGCTTTTTGAGCGTCAAACCAGCAGACTAATCCAACTAGCATAACCATGTCCCAGTGTCCTCTGTCCCCTTTTCTTAAATATCATAATATCATCGTACGTACACAATATTATTATATAGTGTAACGACCCTGGGTTTATAAGCGCGGATAGCGACTCTTCCGCTTGAGCATGCTTTTGGGGCACAGTCAATAGCGCGCTGGACTTCGGGCTACAAGGTTGAGGGTTCGAGGCCTGCTCCCTGCCTGTTTCAATATACATTTTACTATCGTTATATTTCTATGGTACAGAAATTATCTGACAGTTCCAAACTCAATCAGAAGCTTTTCTAAGTTTTATTCAAGTAGTTTAATCCATTTTATTCAAGTAGTATATTTGCCATTTGCAAGTACCTCTTAAAAGTAATACATTTGAATTATTCTTTGTAGCTCTCTCACATATAGTAGGCCTACATAGCACACAGAGGTATACAGTATAACAGTCACATAGAACAAATAAAACATTCCTAAAATCCTCTATGACGTCCTTTAATTTCAGCGCCAGGTTGATTCCACTGCACATCGCTGTTAGACACTGCGCTTCTTGTCTGTCTGTAGGCTGTCTCGTCGTTGTTATTGACGAGACTTATGCGTTTTAGGTCTAAAGTAGTGCCCTACATAGGGAATAGGGCCCTGGTCTAAAGTAGTGCACTATATAGGGAATAGGGTCCTGGTCTAAAGTAGTGCACTAGATAGGGAATAGGGCCCTGGTCTAAAGTAGTGCACTATATAGGGAATAGGGCCCTGGTCTAAAGTAGTGCACTATATAGGGAATAGAGCCCTGGTCTAAAGTAGTGCACTAGATAGGGAATAGGGCCCTGGTCTAAAGTAGTGCACTATATAGGGAATAGGGCCCTGGTCTAAAGTAGTGCACTATATAGGGAATAGAGCCCTGGTCTAAAGTAGTGCACTATATAGGGAATAGGGCCCTGGTCTAAAGTAGTGCACTACATAGGGAATAGGGCCCTAATCAAAAGTAGTGCACTACACAGGGAATAGGACCCTGGTCAAAAGTAGTGCCCTACATAGGGAATAGGGCCCTGGTCAAAAGTAGTGCCCTACATAGGGAATAGGGCCCTGGTCAAAAGTAGTGCACTACATAGGGAATAGGGGCCTGGTCTAAAGTAGTGCCCTACATAGGGAATAGGGCCCTGGTCAAAAGTAGTGCACTACATAGGGAATAGGGTCCTGGTCTAAAGTAGTGCCCTACATAGGGAATAGATTACCATTTGGGACAGACAGAGACTCAAGGCTGAGTGTTTAACAGTAAAAAGAGATTGAGAAATGACAGAAGTAGGTTAAAAGTAGGGAGAGCACTGATGGAGAGAGAGAGTACCTTTGATTGGTACTGTATGTCTTGTAAATATGAATTATATACAGTCCCAGTCAAACGTTAGTCATTTAGTTAGTCAGTTTTTCTTTATTTTTTGCTATTTTCTACATTGTAGAATAGTAGTGAAGACAAAACTATGAAATACCACATATGGAATCATGTAGTAACCGAAAAAGTGTTAAACAAATCAAAATATGTTTTAGATTTTAGATTCTTCAAAGTAGCCAACCTTCTCCTTGATGACAGCTTTTCTTCTGATTATCTTGATCTCTGGCTCCCTCTTGAGTCATTAGTGTCTTAATTGTTTTATTGAACAGTGCGCTTAAAGCATCAGACAAGCTCAGTGCACAGACCTATAGTTGATTTGATTACAACACATAGGGTGTGTCTATGTGGAAAAATCTGGTACATTTACAGAAGGATTTATTGATGTCCAGTATCCCTGTCAAATACATGGAGTACATGTCAATTAAAAGGAATGCGTTTTGTGTGTATATACTGTGTGTGTGTGTCTGTGTCTTTGTATATACTGTGTGTGTGTCTGTCTGTATGGGTCTATCTGTGTCTGTGAGTTGGTCTCTGATTACTG
This sequence comes from Salvelinus fontinalis, assembly GCF_029448725.1. Lineage (NCBI taxonomy): Eukaryota > Metazoa > Chordata > Actinopteri > Salmoniformes > Salmonidae > Salvelinus > Salvelinus fontinalis. The sequence continues at coordinate 632,562 of NW_026600265.1, forward strand.
TGATTAGTTCAATGTAACGTCAAATACTATACATAATAATCAGTCTGTTTTGGGTTTGCAGAATCATTGTATATCATTGGTTACCCATCCTATCATGTTACCTTACAGATGTGACTGACTAGCTCAGCAGTTCCCATCCTATCATGTTACCACACAGATGTGACTGTCTATCTCAGTGGTTCCCATCCTGTCATGTTACCTCACAGATGTGACTGTCTATCTCAGTGGTTCCCATCCTATCATGTTACCTCACAGATGTGACTGTCTATCTCAGTGGTTCCCATCCTGTCATGTTACCACACAGATGTGACTGTCTATCTCAGTGGTTCCCAACCTTTCCCATTCTGGAGACCATCAAATCATCGTCAAAAGCTCTTGACGACCACCATTCACGGAGTCGCTGATTTCTTTCACATCAAATATATTGATGGTCAAATCCTATCAATACATGTGGATGTAACAAGGCCTGTAAAGGTCTATTATTATTAGAAACTATTTGCATTGTGAAAAGGAATGTAAAATTACCATTAATACTCCCAACTGTTATTATTTTTGAATAATAAAATACTACAATCTCTAAATAATTGCAGACCAGCTGCACCACCCCCAGGGACCACAGGTTGGGAACCACTGGTCTAGGGTCTTTCAGCCAGACCTAGTTGTTGTGTCACACTGCCCTCTGCTGGTAGCACTGCAAAACATCACCTAAATAAATCAAATCATTAAATTAATTAATTTAATTGCACATTTAATAGATATAACCTTAATTTATAGGCTGAATACTGGTATTAAGTGTATGAAGACTTTACATGACATAAATATCAACAAATGAACCTATAGGTGTTGAATCCGCCCACTGTGTTGAAACAGGAAGTCCATTTATAAGGAAGCAGAGGAAAGGGTCTCTTATTATTATAGCTCAATGGTGTCGTTACTTTGCTTCACCTCCGTTCCGCCAGTAAGAATAAACAAGACCTAAATCCACTTTTAACAGAAATTCATATTGTATGGGCTGAATACTTACATGAAGTGTAGGGAGACTTTACATGACATAAATATGAATATATAATATAAACTTATACGTGTTGAAACAGGAAGTACATTTATACGGAATTAGTTGAATAAATGGACACCATCGGTCGAAGAAAAATGTTTCTGAACTCCCATAGACTTAACATTGGTCGGACAATTCAGCCGTGGTTGGATAAAACAGCCGTGGTTGGATGTTCACATGTGAAAGACTCTCGTCCGCCGAGCTACAACCGAGATAGTAGAGCTGCTCATCGATTTGACTGGTGTCGTAACGCAGCCGTGTTCCTGCCTCTGACTGCCATCGTCCTCACAGAGCCCAGCCTATCTTCTCCGCACCGGCAACACTACAGCAGCTCCTCGGAGTGAAGCCGCTTTTTGAGAGTCAAACCAGCAGACTAATCCAACTAGCATAACCATGTCCCTGTGTCCTCTATCCTCTTTTCTTAAATATCATAATCTCATCGTACGTACACAATATTATTATATAGTGTAACGACCCTGGGTTTATAAGCGTGGATAGCGACTCTTCCGCTTGAGTATGGTTTTGGGGCACAGTCGATAGCGCGCTGGACTTCGGGCTACAAGGTTGAGGGTTCGAGGCCTGCTCCCTGCCTGTTTCATTACGTTACATTTTACTATCGTTATATTTCTGTGCTACAGAAATTATCTGACAGTTCCAAACTCAATCAGAAGCGTTTCTAAGTTGTATTCAAGTAGTTTAATCCATTTTATTCAAGTAGTATATTTGCCATTTGCAAGTACCTCTTAAAAGTAATACATTTGAATTATTCTTTGTAGCTCTCTCACATATAGTAGGTCTACATAGCACACAGAGGTATACAGTATAACAGTCACATGGAACAAATAAAACATTCCTAAAATCCTCTATGACGTCCTTTAATTTCAGCTCCAGGTTGATTCCACTGCACATCGCTGTTAGACACTGCGCTTCTTGTCTGTCTGTAGGCTGTCTCGTCGTTGTTATTGACGAGACTTATGCGTTTTAGGTCTAAAGTAGTGCCCTACATGGGGAATAGGGCCCTGGTCTAAAGTAGTGCACTATATAGGGAATAGGGTCCTGGTCTAAAGTAGTGCACTAGATAGGGAATAGGGCCCTGGTCTAAAGTAGTGCACTAAATAGGGAATAGGGTCCTGGTCTAAAGTAGTGCACTAGATAGGGAATAGGGCCCTGGTCTAAAGTAGTGCACTATATAGGGAATAGGGCCCTGGTCTAAAGTAGTGCACTATATAGGGAATAGAGCCCTGGTCTAAAGTAGTGCACTATATAGGGAATAGGGCCCTGGTCTAAAGTAGTGCACTATATAGGGAATAGGGCCCTGGTCTAAAGTAGTGCACTATATAGGGAATAGAGCCCTGGTCTAAAGTAGTGCACTATATAGGGAATAGGGCCCTGGTCTAAAGTAGTGCACTAGATAGGGAATAGGGCCCTGGTCTAAAGTAGTGCACTATACAGGGAATAGGGCCCTGGTCTAAAGTAGTGCACTATATAGGGAATAGAGCCCTGGTCTAAAGTAGTGCACTATATAGGGAATAGGGCCCTGGTCTAAAGTAGTGCACTACATAGGGAATAGGGCCCTAATCAAAAGTAGTGCACTACACAGGGAATAGGACCCTGGTCAAAAGTAGTGCCCTACATAGGGAATAGGGCCCTGGTCAAAAGTAGTGCCCTACATAGGGAATAGGGCCCTGGTCAAAAGTAGTGCCCTACATAGGGAATAGGGCCCTGGTCAAAAGTAGTGCCCTACATAGGGAATAGGGCCCTGGTCAAAAGTAGTGCACTACATAGGGAATAGGGTCCTGGTCTAAAGTAGTGCCCTACATAGGGAATAGATTACCATTTGGGACAGACAGAGACTCAAGGCTGAGTGTTTAACAGTAAAAAGAGATTGAGAAATGACAGAAGTAGGTTAAAAGTAGGGAGAGCACTGATGGAGAGAGAGAGTACTTTGATTGGTACTGTATGTCTTGTAAATATTAATTATATACAGTCCCAGTCAAACGTTAGTTATTTAGTTTGTCAGTTTTTCTAAATTTTTGGCTATTTTCTACATTGTAGAATACTAGTGAAGACAAAACTATGAAATAACACATATGGAATCATGTAGTAACCGAAAAAGTGTTAAACAAATCAAAATATATTTTAGATTCTTCAAAGTAGCCAACCTTTGCCTCGATGACAGCTTTTCTTCTGATTATCTTGATCTCTGGCTCCCTCTTGAGTCATTAGTGTCTTAATTGTTTTATTGAACAGTGCGCTTAAAGCATCAGACAAGCTCAGTGCACAGACCTATAGTTGATTTGATTACAACACATAGGGTGTGTCTATGTGGAAAAATCTGGTACATTTACAGAAGGATTTATTGATGTCCAGTATCCCTGTCAAATACATGGAGTACATGTCAATTAAAAGGAATGCGTTTTGTGTGTATATACTGTGTGTGTGTGTCTGTGTCTTTGTATATACTGTGTGTGTGTCTGTCTGTATGGGTCTATCTGTGTATGTGAGTTGGTCTCTGATTACTGTGATTAGTTCAATGTAACGTCAAATACTATACATAATAATCAGTCTGTTTTGGGTTTGCAGAATCATTGTATATCATTGGTTACCCATCCTGTCATGTTACCACACAGATGTGACTGTCTATCTCAGTGGTTCCCATCCTATCATGTTACCACACAGATGTGACTGTCTATCTCAGTGGTTCCCATCCTATCATGTTACCTCACAGATGTGACTGTCTATCTCAGCGGTTCCCATCCTATCATGTTACCACACAGATGTGACTGTCTATCTCAGCGGTTCCCATCCTATCATGTTACCTCACAGATGTGACTGTCTATCTCAGTGGTTCCCATCCTATCATGTTACCTCACAGATGTGACTGTCTATCTCAGTGGTTCCCATCCTATCATGTTACCTCACAGATGTGACTGTCTATCTCAGCGGTTCCCATCCTATCATGTTACCTCACAGATGTGACTGTCTATCTCAGCGGTTCCCATCCTATCATGTTACCACACAGATGTGACTGTCTAGCTCAGCGGTTCCCATCCTATCATGTTACCACACAGATGTGACTGTCTATCTCAGTGGTTCCCATCCTATCATGTTACCTCACAGATGTGACTGTCTATCTCAGCGGTTCCCATCCTATCATGTTACCTCACAGATGTGACTGTCTATCTCAGCGGTTCCCATCCTATCATGTTACCTCACAGATGTGACTGTCTATCTCAGCGGTTCCCATCCTGTCATGTTACCACACAGATGTGACTGTCTAGCTCAGCGGTTCCCAACCTTTCCCATTCTGGAGACCATCAAATCATCGTCAAAAGCTCTTGACGACCACCATTCACGGAGTCGCTGATTTCTTTCACATCAAATATATTGATGGTCAAATCCTATCAATACATGTGGATGTAACAAGGCCTGTAAAGGTCTATTATTATTAGAAACTATTTGCATTGTGAAAAGGAATGTAAAATTACCATTAATACTCCCAACTGTTATTATTTTTGAATAATAAAATACAACAATCTCTAAATAATTGCAGACCAGCTGCACCACCCCCAGGGACCACAGGTTGGGAACCACTGGTCTAGGGTCTTTCAGCCAGACCTAGTTGTTGTGTCACACTGCCCTCTGCTGGTAGCACTGCAAAACATCACCTAAATAAATCAAATCATTAAATTAATTAATTTAATTGCACATTTAATAGATATAACCTTAATTTATAGGCTGAATACTGGTATTAAGTGTATGAAGACTTAACATGACATAAATATCAACAAATGAACCTATAGGTGTTGAATCCGCCCACTGTGTTGAAACAGGAAGTCCATTTATAAGGAAGCAGAGGAAAGGGTCTCTTATTATTATAGCTCAATGGTGCCGTTACTTCGCTTCACCTCCGTTCCGCCAGTAAGAATAAACAAGACCTAAATCCACTTTTAACAGAAATTCATATTGTATGGGCTGAATACTTACATGAAGTGTAGGGAGACTTTACACGACATAAATATGAATATATAATATAAACTTATACGTGTTGAACCCGCCCACTGTGTTGAAACAGGAAGTACATTTATACGGAATTAGTTGAATAAATGGACACCATCGGTCGAAGAAAAATGTTTCTGAACTCCCATAGACTTAACATTGGTCGGACAATTCAGCCGTGGTTGGATAAAACAGACGTGGTTGGATGTTCACATGTGAAAGACTCTCGTCCGCCGAGCTACAAGCGAGATAGTAGAGCTGCTCATCGTTTTGACTGGTGTCGTAACGCAGCCGTGTTCCTGCCTCTGACTGCCATCGTCCTCACAGAGCCCAGCCTATTTTCTCTGCCGGCAACACTACAGCAGCTCCTCGGAGTGAAGCCGCTTTTTGAGCGTCAAACCAGCAGACTAATCCAACTAGCATAACCATGTCCCAGTGTCCTCTGTCCCCTTTTCTTAAATATCATAATATCATCGTACGTACACAATATCATTATATAGTGTAACGACCCTGGGTTTATAAGCGCGGATAGCGACTCTTCCGCTTGAGCATACTTTTGTGGCACAGTCAATAGCGCGCTGGACTTCGGGCTACAAGGTTGAGGGTTCGAGGCCTGCTCCCTGCCTGTTTCAATATACATTTTACTATCGTTATATTTCTATGGTACAGAAATTATCTGACAGTTCCAAACTCAATCAGAAGCTTTTCTAAGTTTTATTCAAGTAGTTTAATCCATTTTATTCAAGTAGTATATTTGCCATTTGCAAGTACCTCTTAAAAGTAATACATTTGAATTATTCTTTGTAGCTCTCTCACATATAGTAGGCCTACATAGCACACAGAGGTATACAGTATAACAGTCACATAGAACAAATAAAACATTCCTAAAATCCTCTATGACGTCCTTTAATTTCAGCGCCAGGTTGATTCCACTGCACATCGCTGTTAGACACTGCGCTTCTTGTCTGTCTGTAGGCTGTCTCGTCGTTGTTATTGACGAGACTTATGCGTTTTAGGTCTAAAGTAGTGCCCTACATAGGGAATAGGGCCGTGGTCTAAAGTAGTGCACTATATAGGGAATAGGGTCCTGGTCTAAAGTAGTGCACTAGATAGGGAATAGGGCCCTGGTCTAAAGTAGTGCACTATATAGGGAATAGGGCCCTGGTCTAAAGTAGTGCACTATATAGGGAATAGAGCCCTGGTCTAAAGTAGTGCACTAGATAGGGAATAGGGCCCTGGTCTAAAGTAGTGCACTATATAGGGAATAGGGCCCTGGTCTAAAGTAGTGCACTATATAGGGAATAGAGCCCTGGTCTAAAGTAGTGCACTATATAGGGAATAGAGCCCTGGTCAAAAGTAGTGCCCTACATAGGGAATAGGGCCCTGGTCAAAAGTAGTGCCCTACATAGGGAATAGGGCCCTGGTCAAAAGTAGTGCACTACATAGGGAATAGGGGCCTGGTCTAAAGTAGTGCCCTACATAGGGAATAGGGCCCTGGTCAAAAGTAGTGCACTACATAGGGAATAGGGTCCTGGTCTAAAGTAGTGCCCTACATAGGGAATAGATTACCATTTGGGACAGACAGAGACTCAAGGCTGAGTGTTTAACAGTAAAAAGAGATTGAGAAATGACAGAAGTAGGTTAAAAGTAGGGAGAGCACTGATGGAGAGAGAGAGTACTTTGATTGGTACTGTATGTCTTGTAAATATGAATTATATACAGTCCCAGTCAAACGTTAGTCATTTAGTTAGTCAGTTTTTCTTTATTTTTTGCTATTTTCTACATTGTAGAATAGTAGTGAAGACAAAACTATGAAATAACACATATGGAATCATGTAGTAACCGAAAAAGTGTTAAACAAATCAAAATATGTTTTAGATTTTAGATTCTTCAAAGTAGCCAATCTTCTCCTTGATGACAGCTTTTCTTCTGATTATCTTGATCTCTGGCTCCCTCTTGAGTCATTAGTGTCTTAATTGTTTTATTGAACAGTGCGCTTAAAGCATCAGACAAGCTCAGTGCACAGACCTATAGTTGATTTGATTACAACACATAGAGTGTGTCTATGTGGAATAATCTGGTACATTTACAGAAGGATTTATTGATGTCCAGTATCCCTGTCAAATACATGGAGTACATGTCAATTAAAAGGAATGCGTTTTGTGTGTATATACTGTGTGTGTGTGTGTGTGTGTGTGTGTGTGTGTGTGTGTGTGTGTGTGTGTGTGTGTCTTTGTATATACTGTGTGTGTGTCTGTCTGTATGGGTCTATCTGTGTATGTGAGTTGGTCTCTGATTACTGTGATTAGTTCAATGTAACGTCAAATACTATACATAATAATCAGTCTGTTTTGGGTTTGCAGAATCATTGTATATCATTGGTTACCCATCCTATCATGTTACCTTACAGATGTGACTGACTAGCTCAGCAGTTCCCATCCTATCATGTTACCACACAGATGTGACTGTCTATCTCAGCGGTTCCCATCCTATCATGTTACCTCACAGATGTGACTGTCTATCTCAGCGGATCCTATCATGTTACCACACAGATGTGACTGTCTATCTCAGCGGTTCCCATCCTATCATGTTACCACACAGATGTGACTGTCTAGCTCAGCAGTTCCCATCCTGTCATGTTACCACACAGATGTGACTGTCTATCTCAGCGGTTCCCATCCTGTCATGTTACCTCACAGATGTGACTGTCTATCTCAGTGGTTCCCATCCTGTCATGTTACCACACAGATGTGACTGACTAGCTCAGTGGTTCCCATCCTGTCATGTTACCACACAGATGTGACTGTCTAGCTCAGTGGTTCCCATCCTGTCATGTTACCACACAGATGTGACTGTCTATCTCAGTGGTTCCCATCCTATCATGTTACCTCACAGATGTGACTGTCTATCTCAGTGGTTCCCATCCTATCATGTTACCACACAGATGTGACTGACTAGCTCAGCGGTTCCCATCCTGTCATGTTACCTCACAGATGTGACTGTCTATCTCAGCGGTTCCCATCCTATCATGTTACCACACAGATGTGACTGTCTATCTCAGCGGTTCCCAACCTTTCCCATTCTGGAGACCATCAAATCATCGTCAAAAGCTCTTGACGACCACCATTCACGGAGTCGCTGATTTCTTTCACATCAAATATATTGATGGTCAAATCCTATCAATACATGTGAATGTAACAAGGCCTGTAAAGGTCTATTATTATTATTAGAAACTATTTGCATTGTGAAAAGGAATGTAAAATTAACATTAATACTCCTGTTATTATTTTTGAATAATAAAATACTACAATCTCTAAATAATTGCAGACTACCTGCACCACCCCCAGCGACCACAGGTTGGGAACCACTGGTCTAGAGTCCTTCAGCCAGACCTGGTTGCTGTGTCACACTGCCCTCTGCTGGTAGCACTGCAAAACATCACCTAAATAAATCAAATCATTAAATTAATTAATTTAATTGCACATTTAATAGATAGAATCTTAATTTATAGGCTGAATACTGGTATTAAGTGTATGAAGACTTAACATGACATAAATATCAACAAATGAACCTATAGGTGTTGAATCCGCCCACTGTGTTGAAACAGGAAGTCCATTTATATGGAAGCAGAGGAAAGGGTCTCTTATTATTATAGCTCAATGGTGTCGTTACTTCACTTCACCTCCGTTCTGCCAGTAAGAAGACCTAGCAAGAATAAGGCCCGTGACCTCGGCGATATTCCTTCAAAATAAAAGTCCAGAAATCATGATTGTGATTTTAAAAAAAACTGAAATTTGTAACATTTTATGAGGAAATATTAGCAGACTTAGAATGTTGTTTAACAGTATGAAAAAAAGCAATAAAGTCAATCGTATGTATATCACAAATAATATTATAGCGTTGACATTTGTTAACAGCGTTAAAAGTCATGGCCCATGGCAGCTCCTTCCAATCAGCCTCCGGGCGCTGCGGTGTGTGATGGAGGGTGGCTGCTGCAGACCAGAAGCTCCACCCCGAGAAGTGCCACTTCATGAGGAGAGAGGTGTCCTTCTTGGGCCACCAAGTGGGGGAGGAGGGTATCAGCACAATGGAGGACAAGGTGGGGGCTGTCCGAGACTGGCCCACCCCCACCGATCAGCATCAGCTGAAAAGCTTCCTGGGCCTGGCCTCGTACTACAGGAGGTTTGTAAGGGCTTCTCAAGCGTCGCTGCTCCCCTAAACCACCTGCTGCCGAAGGACAAGGCCTTCACTTGGACAGTGGAGTGTGAGGAGGCCTTCACTTGGACAGTGGAGTGTGAGGAGGCCTTCACTTGGACAGTGGAATGTGAGGAGGCCTTCACTTGGACAGTGGAGTGTGAGGAGGCCTTCACCTGGACAGTGGAGTGTGAGGAGGCCTTCACTTGGACAGTGGAGTGTGAGGAGGACTTCACTTGGACAGTGGAGTGTGAGGAGGACTTCACTTGGACAGTGGAGTGTGAGGAGGACTTCACTTGGACAGTGGAGTGTGAGGAGGCCTTCACTTGGACAGTGGAGTGTGAGGAGGACTTCACTTGGACAGTGGAGTGTGAGGAGGCCTTCACTTGGACAGTGGAGTGTGAGGAGGACTTCACTTGGACAGTGGAGTGCGAGGTGGCCTTCAACACCCTCAAACGTGCACTGATTGAGGCCCCCATGCTCAACCCCCTCCCCCCTGACCTCACCTTGCCCTTAATCCTGGACACAGATGCGAGCAACGTGGGCATGGGTGGGGTGCTGGTCCAGATTTGGCCAGAGGGGGAGAGAGTGGTGGCCCAGATGGGGCCAGAGGGGGAGAGAGTGGTGGCCCAGATGGGGAGAGAGTGGTGGCCCAGATGGGGTCAGAGGGGGAGAGAGTGGTGGCCCAGATGGGGTCAGAAGGGGAGAGAGTGGTGGCCCAGATGGGGCCAGAGGGGGTGAGAGTGGTGGCGTACTTCAGAAAAACATTCAACAAACATGAGCGCAGCTACTGTGTCACCCGGCTCCTCCTCATGTCTTTCAGAGAGCCAGAGGGGCAGGTGGCTCGCTGGTTGGAGGAGCTTCAGCCATACGACTTCACAGTGGTGCACAGGGCAGGGGCACGCCACTCCAACGCCATGTCCTGTCGGACCTGTACTGTAGACGCCTGCCGCCACTGTGAGCGGAGAGAGAGAGTTGTGTGCGGAGGAGGTGGTCTGGGCCACAGTGTGTCGGGCGAGCGGGCTGTTGTCGGTGTGTGCAGAGGGTCCCTGGTTCGATCCCAGGTAGGGGCGAGGAGAGGGACGGAAGCTATACTGTTACATAATGATGGAGCAATAGAATGGTTTATTTTCCATGTCAGTATGTAAGGCTCTACGCTATGACGATGTCCTCCTGTCCTTTGATTTGTGTTGTGTGGAGCCGAGGCCTACTATGTTTAGAAAAACATTTAAGAGGACTACAATAGAAATAGGTTTTCAAACATATTTTTGTGTCATGCTCCATGATTGTAAATGCTTTATCAACGTGTGGTTGCATTGACAGGCATAATCACCAGTGCTACAATAACAGATCTGAAACATTGGGGTTTTCAGAAGACAAAATGTAGCTTTCAGGCCTTAAAAATAAATCCTACATTCTAAAACCGCTCAGCTGATGACGAAGAGAAGGGAAATGCTGACAACTGTCCTTTTAGACACAAAGGTAGATACAACTCAAGAGTACACACTCAGACCACCACACGGTGAAAGCCATATCACACATTATTTTTAACATGAAGATCAGGGGAGAGTGCGAACGCAGTCCCCCACTACCATAAATTATGCAATCGAGATTTCCACATTTGAGATATTCGCAGGGGTCAGCACAGCCGGAGTGCAATGGCTGAGCCTCGCCCTGGGTGAACCGCCTTCTTGATCACGGTGTCTCCCTTGCCAGGTAAGTATGAGTTGTACTCGTTGGTAGAGGGCCACTCCTTCCAGGACAAAGGTGTTTGACTCCCGGTTACCACTTCTACTACTGATAATACCACGTCATATCGACCAGGGTTTAATGACGTTTACGAATACAGTTGCGGACAAAGCGGTGGAAAAGCGATGCACTTTGTTTTACTATATTATATCACGGTGCGACTGTTTTCCCATCATGCAACACGGTAGAAATTCTATACATTGCATTGTTTGTATAAATTTCCGTCTGATTACACACAAGTAGACGATGCACCAAAATGCTGAAATCACGTTGGTGCACACACAGCCAACCGAATGACACCAACTATTTCTGGTGTTTTGTAGCGTTCCAGACATTGTAGGAATAGTTTCATCACGCTTGATTTCTGCTCTCAGTAAAATATGATGAACCCAGCGGGGGAAGAA
>NW_026600266.1:0-2500 GCF_029448725.1 Salvelinus fontinalis
CATGTATCATCTTCAACATCACTCAGGACCACAACACCTGCTGCTGTCCTCTCATGTATCATCTTCAACATCACTCAGAACCACAACACCTGCTGCTGTCCTCTCATGTATCATCTTCAACATCACTCAGGACCACAACACCTGCTTCTGTCCTCTCATGAATCATCTTCAACATCACTCAGAACCACAACACCTGCTGCTGTCCTCTCATGTTCATGATTCACCTCGTCTTGACACACACACACGCACGTAAATACACACACACACACATACACACACACACACACACACCTGCAGTTACTCATGTCTTGTCTTGACAGAGTTACTGTCTCTGTTCTGATTAATATGTTGCAACAGGTTACTGCCAGCGTTAAGCCACAATGTGATTAACTCTCTCACTTCCTACGAGGGTTCAGTACGGTCAGTACAGACACACATATAGTTATGGGACATACTGAACATTGACTGTGCTTTGTCTTGAAATAATGGAAACTGATCTTTCATGCCTGTAGGTTACACATGAACTTGCTGTCTGTGTAAAAGGTCAATTTCTGCACCTGTGAGATAGTTTTTCGCTGCACTATATAGGGAATAGGGCTCTGGTCGAAAGTAGTGCACTATATAGGGAATAGGGCTACGGTCGAAAGTAGTGCACTATATAGGGAATAGGGCTCTGGTCGAAAGTAGTGCACTATATAGGGAACAGGGCTCTGGTCTAAAGTAGTGCACTATATAGGGAATAGGGCTCTGGTCTAAAGTAGTGCACTATATAGGGAATAGGGCTCTGGTCTAAAGTAGTGCACTATATAGGGAATAGGGATCTGGTCTAAAGTAGTGCACTATATAGGGAATAGGCCCTGGTGAAAAGTAGTGCACTATATAGGGAATAGGGATCTGGTCTAAAGTAGTGCACTATATAGGGAATAGGGCTCTGGTCTAAAGTAGTGCACTATATAGGGAATAGGGGTCTGGTCTAAAGTAGTGCACTATATAGGGAATAGGGGTCTGGTCTAAAGTAGTGCTCTATATAGGGAATAGGGGTCTGGTCTAAAGTAGTGCACTATATAGGGAATAGGGGTCTGGTCTAAAGTAGTGCACTATATAGGGAATAGGGGTCTGGTCTAAAGTAGTGCACTATATAGGGAATAGGGCTCTGGTCTAAAGTAGTGCACTATATAGGGAATAGGCCTCTGGTCTAAAGTAGTGTACTATATAGGGAATAGGGCTCTGGTCTAAAGTAGTGCACTCTATAGGGAAGTAGGCCTCTGGTCTAAAGTAGTGCACTATATAGGGAATAGGCCTCTGGTCTAAAGTAGTGCACTATATAGGGAATAGGCCTCTGGTCTAAAGTAGTGCACTATATAGGGAATAGGCCTCTGGTCTAAAGTAGTGCACTATATAGGGAATAGGGCTCTGGTCTAAAGTAGTGCACTATATAGGGAATAGGGCTCTGGTCTAAAGTAGTGCACTATATAGGGAATAGGCCTCTGGTCTAAAGTAGTGCACTATATAGGGAATAGGCCTCTGGTCTAAAGTAGTGCACTATATAGGGAATAGGGCTCTGGTCTAAAGTAGTGCACTATATAGGGAATAGGGCTCTGGTCTAAAGTAGTGCACTATATAGGGAATAGGGTGCCATTTGAGATGCAAGCAGTGTTTGTGCTCTTACAGTTTCGGCATGAAGTCACATTACACACCTCTCAGGACTACTGGGTTGTGACTGTGTGTGTCTGTCTGCATGAAGTCACATTACACACCTCTCAGGACTACTGGGTTGGGACTGTGTGTGTCTGTCTGCATGAAGTCACATTACACACCTCTCAGGACTACTGGGTTGTGACTGTGTGTGTCTGTCTGCATGAAGTCACATTACACACCTCTCAGGACTACTGGGTTGGGACTGTGTGTGTCTGTCTGCATGAAGTCACATTACACACCTCTCAGGACTACTGGGTTGTGACTGTGTGTGTCTGTCTGCATGAAGTCACATTACACACCTCTCAGGACTACTGGGTTGTGACTGTGTGTGTCTGTCTGCATGAAGTCACATTACACACCTCTCAGGACTACTGGGTTGTGACTGTGTGTGTCTGTCTGCATGAAGTCACATTACACACCTCTCAGGACTACTGGGTTGTGACTGTGTGGTGTCTGTCTGCATGAAGTCACATTACACACCTCTCAGGACTACTGGGTTGTGACTGTGTGTGTCTGTCTGCATGAAGTCACATTACACACCTCTCAGGACTACTGGGTTGTGACTGTGTGTGTCTGTCTGCATGAAGTCACATTACACACCTCTCAGGACTACTGGGTTGTGACTGTGTGTGTCTGTCTGCATGCGACACAGTACGGCCCAGGGTGTGTGTGTGTGTGTGTGTGTGTGTGTGTGTGTGTGTGTGTGTGTGTGTGTGTGTGTGTGTGTGTGTGTGTGTGTGTGTGTGTGTGTGTGTGTGTGTGTGTGGTGTGTGGTGTGTGTGTGTGTGTGTGTGTGTGTGTG